>NW_017731366.1:7469410-7470400 GCF_001890085.2 Hipposideros armiger | reverse complement strand
TGTTTTGAAAATTAGATAAATGATTATTTTAATTTTTTTAAATAAGTGAAATATTGCCAGAATCACGTTAGTCTACATTTTCCAACAGAGCAAAATGGCCAAAATAGAATTTTTCTTTGATTCTGCAGCTTACGTTATTCCAGCAATATCTTAATTACTATTATCTACATAATACTGTACTTGAAAAAGGTATTGGATATTAGATCAGATTTCTATTAATGCTAGGGAAAACTCTAGAATTCTTTTAATATAAATCCCTTTATCAACCCATATTAATGAAATTTATTCTTTAACCTCATGTGACTGACTCCATTTGAATGACAACTGATTTTCCCCTTTCTTTTATGATAGATACCTGACTTTCCTTCTCTTTCTTTACAGTAGGTACTCTCTATCTTGGCTGCTCCGTTCATTCATCCAACAACTATTTGCTGACTTTTCTGAGAGCAGTCTCTATCACAGAGCCTCGCTTCTGAGCCACTTTCTCCCCAGGTGTCCTTGTTTATTTTCATGGTGTCATTGTTGTGCCCAACAGAGACCTCTCTTTTGAAATCCAAAGCCATATAGGACCATTTGCTTGCTCAACGTCTTTATTCGGATTTCTAACAGACACCTTTGACTCATTATATTCCAAACTGAATTTGCTTATCCCCAGCTTCCACCTCATCAGTGAGTGAACTGCAAACAGAATATGCAAGCTAAAGGACTGAGAATCATTTTTATGCCTTCTTTGTCTCTCACCTTCCTGTCAATCACCAAATCATCTTGATCTTGCCTACTTGATACCTCTGCAACCCATCCACTTATTTCTTTCTCCGCGGCCACTGTCACAGTGGAAGTCACCCTCGTCTTCCTTTCTGCATTACTCTAATTCACTCGTAAATAGTCCCTAGCATCTACTTTTGCTCCTCTCCAATCTATTATTCACACTCTTGACCCAGTGGTCTTTTAAAAAACAGTGATCTGATCATGTTACTCCCATGCTTAAAA
>NW_017731366.1:7464435-7465429 GCF_001890085.2 Hipposideros armiger | reverse complement strand
ACCAAGTAACTCACAGTGAAATTTGGCTAAAAGAACAGGTGAAAGTACATTTATACACATGCCTTTGGAAATTAAGGTAGGGGGTTCTGAAATAATTTCAGATTCATTAAATGCATGCCAAATTCCAGACATATTGCTGAAATGCTGATTATGCCATAGTTTCAACCTTAAAGGAACCTTAAGTCTGACCAGAGACCAATGGGCAAATACAGTACACTATAATGGCATGTTACCTACATAGGTGGGACACTGTTATATGGGAAAGACCCTGGCGGGCACAATGTGTAGCTGAGTTCTGAAAGACTACTTTCTCATTTATAGCAATTGATAAACATTCAAAAGCAGAGGGAATTAGATATCAAATTCTAAAATGTCATTTAAAATATAGCCAATGCTTGTAATTATTTCTAATTTCAAATTTCTGTAAGAATGAAATATAATGTTTTGAGCTGCCTTATAAAGATGTGCAAAGTCATTGGCACTTTACCTCCAGAGGGTGATGTCCTCCAGCTAATGGGTGGGAGTGCACTATAACATGGCATTTCAAAATCAGCCCCAAGTAGCTTTTCTACTCTAAGATCTCAATTTTAGGGCAACTCTATGTAAATTTTGGAGATAGGTTTCTCTCCATCCTAGGAAAGAATACCCAGTGTAATGGAGACTTTTAATAATATGCCATTGGCTATTATTAGAGCATATTATTCTGACTAATGAATGTTAGTCTGGGAGTTACAAGTTGAGAGCATTAAATTTTTTTACTTGAGCATATTATATTTAAATTAGAAAGCATCACATATAAAAATCACCATCTCAGAAGTTTTCAGTCTTTACAAAGAGGTAGCACTAATGATAATGATAATGGACGTGAGGGGGAGTGGACCGTGCTTGCAGTGGGGAATTTGTATAAGACCATCTCTTTGGAAATTGTTTGCAGAGACACACTGGACTTATAAATTTGAAACTATATGTAACTTTTTGTCCTGAAATGACATTA
>NW_017731366.1:7460494-7461600 GCF_001890085.2 Hipposideros armiger | reverse complement strand
TATTAATCGATCTCGTGAGAAATAAAGATGCACACTAAGTTTGATGTAACTAGATGTCCATTAAAGTATTATTTAGAATAGAAAGTTGTAGAAACAATCTAAATAAATAACAGGTGATTCAGTAAATAATTAAGTAATGAATAGAAGGACCACTTAATGATCTTAAATTATTTAATGAATTAAAATATTACTTAATGAAAAACATGTTATAGTTGATACATACTTCATGTGTTCAGTAAATGAATATATAGAAAGACATATTCTAAAAATGATCGGAGAATACATAAAATGTTTTTCTTTGGGTGGAATGATAAATATTCCAAATTATATGCAATATATATATATATTATATATATAAATATATTATATATATTAAATATATATATTAAATATATATTTAATATTATATATATTAAATATATAATATTAAATATACATATATATATTTGTAATTATAAATAAATCCCAATAAACAGAATTTATTTCTTTCAAAAATTATTAAAGATTGGAATCTTAATCTAGGGTAAAAAATTCAACTCAAATATGCAAAAATATTATATTATTTTCTCTAATTGACTTCCTCTTTCTCTTGAACCCATATGCCTTCTAAATCTTGAGTCTGGAGATGTTAAACATTTCCAGTTAAATGCAGCTGAGTTTCTCCTGGCTTTAGGGTCATTTTAAAGTAAATCTTGTATCAATTCAAAGATCAGACAATTTCTCCCCTCACGAGGAGTGTCCCTTGCCCCAATCCTTCCCCAAAAGTTTTAAGGCTGTGAAAGGAGGGTGATGTACTTAGGAGGAGAGTGTCTGCTGCAGGCTGTCTTCTTCCACTGGTTTCTGGGTATTGCCCTCTTTTAAAATATAGCTTTTATTATTTTCAAGTACGGTGAGGCCAACAGATGAGGAGACAATTGTGACTGAAAGGAAAGTTTGTTACTCATGGTTCCGAAGAGTAGGGAATACTCCGCACCCTACAAGGAGCCACACCGTGAGTACCAGGCTCAGTCAGGAGGGGAAAGTGTGGTCAGGAGGGCTTATTGTGGTGTCCGTGGGAAGGAATGGGCAAGGCAGAGTAAGCAGGTGAGCTAGTTTGAGTCATTTCA
>NW_017731366.1:7454668-7457465 GCF_001890085.2 Hipposideros armiger | reverse complement strand
CAATGGGTGTTTGTCAAAGTGACATAGGAACTGACAGAAGGAGCTCCCAAAAGCCAAAGCTAGAATGATTTGAGCAACAAAATAAAGGAAGTAGTATTAAATTACAACCCAAAGTATAAAGTAGATATTTATGAGTTCACACTAATATAAATATATGATTGAGTGAATAAGGAAGAGGTGTAAGAGGCAAATATTCCTTGCATAATAATTCCAAATACAGTCGTCCCCCCTTATCCTCAGGGCACGTGTTCTAAGTGTTCCATTGGATGCCTGAAAGAGTGAATCGTACTAAACCCTATTTATACTATGTTTTTTCCTATACTTACATATGTATAATAAGTTTCATATGTAAATTAGGCATGGTAAGAGATTAACAATAACTAATAATAGAATATAACAATTATAACAATATGCTGTAATACAAGTTATGTGAATGGCTTTGGGGCCACTATCAAGTAAAATAAGGGTGACTTGAACACAAGCACTGTGACACCATGACAGGTAATCTGATCACTGAGATGGCTACTAAGTGACTAAGGAGCAAGGCAAGGGGATAATTCGTGTCCCATGCAGGACGGAGAGCGATGTCGCGAGATTTCATCATGCTATTCAATACAGCATGCAATTTAAAACTTATAAGTTGTTTACTTCTAGAATTTTCCATTTAACATTTTCAGACTACGGTTGACCAAGGGTAACTGAAGCAGAGAAAAACAAAACCTCAGATAAGGGGGTACTATTATAATTTATGTAGATATTCTGCCCTCAAGGAGGTAGAGCATAACTTCCCACTCCTTAACTATGGACTGTGTATCGTGACTTTTTTCCAAAGAATACGGTGTGGAAAGGGGTGGGGTGAAAGAGTAATTTTATGATGATGAGACCTAACAAACATTACCTCACATAGGCGACCAAGCTCAATATCGATGGTGATAAATTATGTTGGTATTATGTACCCTTGATATGATGTGACGAAAATGCCATTTTACCTCTGTAGTCATTCTTCCCACAGCCCATAATTTCAGTCAGAGATGGGGAGAAAGTAGAATTCTTATACATAATTGATGGTACTATCAAATCATATAACCACTTTGGAAAACTATCAGTTCCTTATAAAATAAAGCATATGACCTAGCAATTCCATTCCTAAATTATTTATTCAAAAACAAATGAAAGAAAGATGTGTTATAAAAAAACTTGTACACAGATGTTCTTGGTAGCTTTATTCAAAACAGCCAAACATTGGAAAAAGCCCAAATGTCCATCAACTAGGGAATGGATTGCAAATTGTGCTCTCTCTCTATCATGGAATAGTACTCTACAATAAAAAGGAAACAAACTCTTGATCCATGTAACAACATGGTGGAGCCTTAAAAATATTTAAGCTAAGTGAAAGAAGCTAGACACAAAGAGTACGTACTTGTTTGATGCCATTTAAAGAAAATTCTAGAACAGGCAAAACTAAATGAGTATGACAGAGAGATTAGTGTTTGCCTAGAGCTAGGGGCATCAGGCTTGGGGGTGGGGAGTTATAAACACTGAAATGGTACAGTGGAAACTCTTAAGTGATGGAAATATTCTGTATTTTGATTATAGTGGTAGCTATACATTTTTATACATTTATCAAAAATCATTGAACTATTCACTTACAGGTGGTATATTATAGGATATGTAAATTATACCTTAAGTTGATTTAGAAAGAAAACTATATACTATATATTTAAGTATGCGGTTATGGATTTAAATCACAGCTCTGCCACCTACTGTCCGTGTGTCTTGAGTCTTATCACTTAACCTCTTCATGCCTCAATATCTTTAAATGAAGCTAACAATAATACTTGTCTCACAGGATTGTTATAAAGGTTAAATGAGCAAATAGATGTATGTGAAGTGATTAGAGGTTGCCTGGCACCTCTACAAGTAAGCTCTAAATAAGGAATAGCTGCTCTTTTTTTACCCTTATTTTTCTCTTTTCTTCAATATTCTCATTCAATAGTGATAGGGATAAATCCTATCACTTTTATTTTGAAAATATACAGTAAGTCCCCGACTTACGAACATTCAAGTTGCGAACTTTCACAGATACGAAGGGACCTCGCATTACGAACATTCGTAGATGCGAACAAATCGCGGAAGTAGCTCACATGTCTGCCAGACATGCCCAGGACCTTAGCACCAGCTGTTCCCTCCGCCCAAAATGCTCTTGAGCCAGATCTTTGAATGACTGACTTATTTTTCAGCTCTCAGCTCGAAATGCCACATCTTCAAAGAATATTTTCCTGACAACACAAATTTAAAGGAGTTGCCCATGTGCAGTCATCATCTACCATATTACCTTTTTACATATTCATTACTTTGAAACCATCACCCACAGACAAAAGGTAGATGTACAGTCCAAACTCTGTTTTTCCCCCGAACCCCTTGAGAGTAAGACGCCAACATGATGTCCCCATCACTCTCTACTATTTTAGTGGTATTTCCTACAAACAGGGACATTCTCCTATATAGGTGCACTACAACCAACAAAATCGGAACGCTCCCATTAATGCAATGCTGCCATCTAAGCATTGGGCTCGACCCACATAGTGTCAACAGTATCTTTTATAACAGAAGGATCTGGTACAAAAGCATGCATTGCATCTAGTTGTCCTTAGTCACTCCAATCTGGAAGAGTCTCTCAGCTTCTCCTTGGCTTTCATGACCACATTACTGGCAATTTGTAGAATATCCCTCAATTTAGATTTGCCTGATATTCTTCATGGAAGTTACCACAATATAATTTACCCTGTTTCTCTTT
>NW_017731366.1:7444712-7454158 GCF_001890085.2 Hipposideros armiger | reverse complement strand
TAATTTTGTCAACTTTGGAGTTAACTGCCACCAGGATAAAAATACTTGTACTTCTTGATGTTTAGTGATAACTTATTATATTTTTCAGAGTATATTACCTATAACTAACACTCACCCCAAAAGATTATCCAGTTGTATAGGTTTTTAAGTCAGTCAACCTAATGTTTAGAAATCAATTCAACTGAAGATTTACTTTGTACACTTAAGTTACATAATTCCTTTACATTTTTTCCTTCATACATATAATACACGTATTGCCATCTTGAAAGGATTGTAGCAAAGAAAAACCGATTTAAATACAAATTATCTTCTATCTGTCAGGGAGGCAAATAACATAATTCATTATGTGAAGAGGTTGGTTTATTTACTTTCCATTTCCTGCTATGATCTCTTCCAGAGGGACAAGCTTTAGACTTGGAGACATTCTGCATGCTACAGCATGTCCCATGTGATATGCTAGTTGCTAAGGTAACTGTATTTTCCTGAAAATATCAAACTAAACAGGAGCCTGAATCATCGGTGTGCAATTTGCTGCTATTATATTCATTGAAATTTTCCTTAGCATTCAAATAAACACAGAATGCTTAGATAATTCTGGATCCTTTCTCTGACCTCCCTTACTCTGGCTCTGACATTCAAAAGCACAATCACAGGGTAATCAATTACACAGAGGTCAAAATATTTTCTAATATGAATTAGAACTTATATACATTTTCAGGTTCTAAGTAGGGGTTCTACTAATTTAAATCATTTGACTTAAATTAAACATATCTTTGTAATCTCTCTGCATACACATTTGCTAAGCAAATTTGCAGAAGAAATTGGATTGCAGGACACCTAAGAGGTTAAACTGCTTTTCAGGGCCTTAATCTATCTTTGTAAACAAATGGATACCTCTAATAACAATTGAATCTTCTTTTTGAAGCAGAACTTCAAAACATAGGCTCTTTACTTTGAAATATCTTATTAAAATACTATAGTAACTATATATATTCATAGCTACACATATATATTATATTCATTTGAAAGTAATAAATCTGAAAGTCTATATTTTTCCTTATAGTTCATATATTTCCTAATTTAGACTCTTCATTCCATCAATTAGTAAGCTTTTTTTAAATACAGCTTTTATTCAATGAAGCAACTTAATCAGGGATATAGAATTTCATAGGTTTGGCAGCATATTTATGAAATTGATGAAACCACACATTGTTGATTGATTTCTGTTTGTTAAAAGTATATCTTAAAATTGTCAATTTCTCTCGTAGATTTTTTGATTCCCTGCACATTTTTTATCAAGAATTTCAACTTCACTTTGAAACTACAGAAATACATTTCCTGATTAGATTTGGGTTTAAGAGAGTGCACAATAACATTTTGAAAAGAAATGTTATTTCTAGAAATAGCATTCACCTCTGATCCAATGACAAAAATCTACCTAAGTCAGGGATATCCACTGTCTCCAGAGTTAGTGGCTAGAATTCAAATTTGGCTTTCCCCTTGTCTAGAGGACCTGTGGCTCGCCAGGAAAAAGTCAGTACTTCAGGGATTATAGTAATGTCCATTTAGGGTTGTTGGGGCATTAAATCAGATGATCCTTGTAAGAAATCAACATGGTGCTTGACACATATTAAGTGCTTAATAAGCGCTATTATTTCTATTATCATTATTAGGTACATTGGAATGGGAAGTTCATTTAAAATATTTTTTCTTTTTTTTTTTCATTCAAATGTACTGGGGTGACAATGGCCAACAAAACTACATAGGTTTAAAATGTACAATTCTATAATACATTGTCTATGTATTTCATTATGTGTTCACCACCCAGAGTCAGTTCTCCTTCCATCATCATATATTTGGCCCCCTTTACCCTCTTCTACCATCCCCTCTCCCCCCTTACCCTCTGGTAACCACTAAACTGTTGTCTGTGTCTATGAGCTTTTATTTCTTTGTCTTGTTCCTCCATTGCTTTCAGTTTTATATCCACATATCAGTGAAATCACATGGTTCTCAATTTTTTCTGTCTGACTTATTTCATTTAGCAAGATCCATCCATGTTGTTGCAAATGGCAGTGTTTCATCTTTTCTTATGGCAGAGTGGTATTCCATTGTGTATATATGCTACATCTTCTTTATCCAACATATATAAGGAACTTATACAACTCAGCAACAAAAAGACAAACAATTCAATTAAAATATTCTTTCATATGTTGAATGTAAGGTTTGGGACTTGGGCACTATAGACTTCTTCCAGGGCTATTTTAGCTTTCTATAGATGTGAACGCTATCTCAGAGCATTGGGTGAGTCATCTTTTGGTGAAAGCTCAATACCAGTTTCCTAAGGAAATGGATGTTTCAATCAAGTTAATTTTTGAGAGGAAAGCTTGACCCCTCCCTTAAATAACAAAGCTTCCTAGTTTAGTTTATGACACACTCTCAAGTCTTAGTCAAATAGGAACATTTGAACATAGGTTGACATTTTCTTGATGACTCACGCTGCTCCTTATGAACTTCAAATTGAAATGGTGCAATCCAGTATTGCCCTTGGGGATTTCTGAAACACTTGGGCAGGTTTGTCCTGGACAACTGTGATTTTCTGTTTGGTCTTTCATTGGACCCTCTCCTCACTGTCAGCTGTCACTTCTATGCCTGTAGCAGTTCTCACCCTGTCTCATCTGTAACAGAGTAATTGGGAAACAGACCAGGTTATCAAGTAAAACAAAATGCCTGAGCCAAGAGAACACGGGACAAGCTTACATACAGTAGTAAACCAGCTGAACCTAGGATACTTGCTCTGCTGCCTGTCAGGATTCTGTGCTGGGAGATTTGAGGTTGCTGTAATTGCATCAACAGGCTAAATGACACAGGTTACAATAAAATCTAGCGTCTTGGTTGAACATAACGATGTACTATTGAAGAATGTTTCATTTAGTGGGGAGACTGAGAATACCTGTCAATTCCACCCTCAGTAGCACGAAATAAAAGTGAGTCATGCGTGTTGCATAATCAGCTTTTCTTGTGAGTCACCCAGTTCTCCAGAAGCAGCATCACCTGCTTTTTTTCAGATAGTAATCTCATTGTGATTTCAGTTACATTTACAGTTTCTGCAGCTTCACTTATATTAGGTAGTCCTATCAGGGGCAAATGATGAGAAGGCAGGGTTCTTTGGAGAACACAATAATGCTGAGCAAAATGAAGGCAGCAGGGAAGAAGACCAAATATGAGATGGATTGATCCCTAAAAGAGCAGGCATGAGTCTACAGGAGCTGAGCAAGGGCTGCTGAGGACAGGACGCTGCGGACATCACTCATTCTCACAGTCGCCAGGATTCAGAGCTGACTCAATGGCAGGGAACACATACCAGGGGTGCCCCCAAAATGTATACACATGACTTGTATTCACCTTTTATTATCGGTATATATTGACTATTACAATGTTAATACAGTTTTTCCCTTTCTTAAAATGTGTATACATTTTTTCGGCACTCTCTGTATATAACCTGATACAGATATTAGTTAATTGGAAGCTCCTTTTAAATTTTCTCTTGATCAAGGAGTTTCTAACATGGTTTTATTGATTAAAATCTGTCACTTGAAAACTACATACTGAAGTCTGTTGACTTTCAAGTTTGGAAATTTCTTCTTTTTGGGTGTACAGTTTCATACTAAGCTTCATATTTTCACTTCCTTTTGGTAAAATTTTGAAGATATGCTGTTTAATTTATCTGCATTACTCAATCACATTATGTACCTATTATAACATTTGTTATTTTTGTAACTAAGATGTTATTACTTAGTTGATTCAATATTTCCATTTATTTCAATGTCTTCAGAGCCTAATTAGTTAATTAATTAACCAAACATCCATTATGGTCTTCTTGTTAGTCATTTTTGTATCATTAGCAGCTAGCAGAATGTCTGGCATACATTAGATACTCAATATATGTTAATAATGAATAAATAGAGGGATAAATGTTGATACCAGGCCTAGTGTTATGTTAGTTTGACACTGTGTAGACTCTTTTTTTTTTTTTTTTTTTCTGAGCCATCCTGCTACCTATTGGTAGCTTAGCGGCTGCCCAGCTCGGGCTGGNAGTGTGTCTAATCCTTCTGGTGTTTTCCATCTGATTTTCCCCTCTGCCTTTTACTGTGTTTTTAACTATACTGAAGTTCTACATTTTGTATAGTGAATCTATCCATCTACTCCTATATAATTTTTTTTTACTTTGATATCTTGTTTAGGAAGTCTCATTCATACTCCAAGTTTATAAAAAATATTTATGTAATTTTTAAGTACTTACATTATTTCTCCTGTTTACAAAAGTAAGAGATACATAAACTTGTTCATGTAAGAAATAGGATTACACTTATATATTGAAATAGAGATCAGGGGACATGTTGGAGTAGAAAATCATAAATTTAAAGAACCTGAGGCTAAAAGGAGAAGAGATGTCATAAAATCTTGAAGCTCCAAGTGAAGACTTTAAATTTACTCCTAGAGTTGCCAGTAAGTTGGGATACCAATTATTTCTTCTAGTGCATTGAGAGGGGGCTGTGCCCTCAGAGAGGAACAATGTCATCAGTAGTCTTACTGTTCTGGTATTTTTAATTAGAGATTGAGAGCATCAAATGTGACAAGACATTGTGTCTATTTTCCTTTTTCAGATATTTTAGGTTGCATTTTTAAGTGCTACAAAACAGTTTAAATGTGTAATGGGATTATTGGGTTGGGAAGAGTTCCAGTTGATGACAGTCGATTGAAGCAAAAGGTTAATTTTATTAAGGGCTCCTGTAACTGTCTGCCAGTAAGTAAATAAATAATAAAACAAACATTGTCTTTCTATACTCAGACCTATATTATGCTTTTGTCAGCGTGGACAGTAGGACACACACACACACACACACACACACACACACACGTATCTCTATATAACTATATCTAATATATGTGCATATATATGGCAACTAAAGTAAATTAAAGTACAGAATATGGAAAAAATATTTTTCAGATTCTTATTTGTCTCTGTCTCCTGATGTGTTATGTTTACACTGTGGTTCAGAGGTCCTGGATTAGGGTTGTAAGGTTTAGAAAATAAAAATACAGGGTGCCCAGTTATATCTGAATGTCAGATAAACAACGAATAATTTTTTTACTTAATGTCCCATGCGATATTGTATTAGGCAACCCTATCCTGGGTTGGACCTCTGCACCACCTGTCCTGCTGGATGACTTTGAGAAGTTACCCAATATCTCAGACTTTAATCTCCACATTTGCCAACTGGGGAGAATAAGAACCACTTTTCAGGTTGTTGTTAGTCTTGACATACATATTGTATGCAAAAAACTTTGAGCAATATCTAAAACATGATAGGTGGTTAAGAAATGTTAGATTCTTTCCCTTCTTCTGAGACTCTATCCAGCCACATAGAAATCGGTACAGTTATAAATTTACAATCCTTCATGTCAAGAAGCATGTAAATCGATAACAAATACATTAATGAATTTGGATGTTGCCAGCCAAGATTTTAAGCCACTCTATAATCAATTAATTTATGNATTTACAAAAGGTAAAACAGTAAAGAGTTTAAAAAGCAATATAAGATAATAACTTCCTCATTTTGGGTAAGAAAACATTTATGATTTTAGACACACACATGAAACATTAACTCTAAAGGGAGATTACAAATTGGAATACATTAAAATAAAGAATTTGTATTCCTTAAGAGATGCCATTCAAAGAGTGAAAGCAATACATCATTAAACTGTACACATTTGTTTTGTGTTCTTCTTTACATAGCGAATCATTTATTTTACACACTTGCACACACATAAAGGCTACACACTTGAAAGGGTGACTTACAACTACTTAGAGGAGTGGACAGTGAAGGGAGAAATTATAGAGAACGCAGGACTGATAATGCTATTTAGAGCGGAAGGAAGTTTTGCATGTTGGAGGTCCAAGGTGTTTGGAGTCCAGAGAATAAGGACAGGCGCCCCCAAATTGGGCCTCTTCTCTGTGTGGTCTGGCAGTGGCTGAAAGATGTGTTCCTATCTAGCTTGCATGTGGTAGGTTATTCTGAAACAACTCAGTCTCTTTATTCATAGGATTCTCTTCAATATGTGCTTCTTTCTGTAAAAGCTCATTACAAAACATTGAATCATTATTAGATATAGTTTTACCTTTTTTCTGCGGGATTGTATAGAAACTAAATTATATTCTCATAAAATCTAATGAAAATACTAGATAATAATCATACAATGTTTCTTTTACATGTTGATTAATTAGTTTAAGTTTTATAATCTTCAGTACATATTAAAGGGAACAGCTAGTGGTTTAAGCGTTAGATTAACAATGAATACAACCCCTGACTTTCTTGTAAGCTTTGGCTGAGAACTCAATATTTCACATCCATCAAGACTTGTGCTCTAACATAATACCCACATGATTAAAAATGTTATACCATATNCGCCAGTCAGAGACTGGATCAACCCATGGCTCAGAACACCCCCTCTGTCCCAGAGTCCAGTCATTTCTTCTCATGTTTCATGTGTTTAAGATATTATTACTGATAATATCATCCCTGTGATAACCATATTCTTTGTTCAGCTCTGAAAAACACTGTCTTAAAGACCATTCTGGTGTAATCCATGATGTGTCATTCTCATAGTTTATACTTATTCACTTTCAAGTTATAGAAACCCTAAATGGCTTTATTATTCCCTCACTGAAAAAAAAAATGAGTAGCAAAATGTGTAGATTTGTAAAATAATAGATTTAAAGATCAATCAACCATTTCTTTGTTGCTTGCTACTTTCCATCCTTCCTTAAGATTTTAAGACTAACATCTGGTTCTTGACTACATGTCTATGGTTCCTTCTTCACAGTCATGTTGCTTAAAAATATTTTTGTTAGATGATAGCGAGGAATAGAGATAGTATGTGCAATAACATATATAGAGAGTATATGAGGGTAGGACAAAGTACTATCAGGAATATAGATCATAGAAGCTGGGAGAGGCAATAGAAAAAGGCTATGGAAAGAGACTTTGCTCAACAAATATTTATTAAGCACTTACTATGTGAAGGCCTAGGTACTCGTGGAGAAGGCTGCAAAATGGATCCCACATGCTTATCCCGGGAATCTATGAATGTTACCTTATCTGATGCAAAAGGGCCTTTGCAGATGTGATCAGATGAAAGATCCCGAGATGAGGACTTTATCCTGGATTATCCTGGTGGGCCTAATGTAATCACAAGGGTCCTTAGAAGAGAGAGAGACAGAGGGAGGTTTTACACACAGAGGAAGGGTGTGAAGACAGAATAGAGGGATATTTATAAATAATGGCCTTGAAGATTGGAGTGATGTGGCCATAAGCCAAGGAATGTCGGCAGCCACTCCTTGAAGAAAAGTGGAAGAGTGAAGAAACGGGCTGCCCCTAGATTGTCCAGACGGAGCACAGCACTTCCAGCACCTTGCTTTCAACCCAATGGCACTGATTTTGGACTGTGGTATCCAGAACTGTGAGATAATACATTTCTGTTGTTTAAACTACCAAGTTTGTGGTAATTGATAACAGCAGTCTCAGGAAACTAACACAGAGCCTGAAGTAATATCAATGGGGGAAAAAAATACAAGCACAAATCTGACTCCTTACTTACTAAGTATATGACTCTAGGGGAGAAAGTGGGGGTGAAATGTAAACTTATTACCCACCTATTATGTGCCAGGCATGTAGACACTTTACATCATTTCAGTCTTTACAACTCCATTGTTTTTGCCTGACCAGCATCCACATTTTTAGTGAGAGCTTTCATACTGGCGTAAACTTTAACCGATATGACTTGTACTTCTTAATGCAGGAGTTTGACTTTAAATGCAAAGCTATTGTGAATAGTGTGTGATTGACTAATAATAGCATTTGCCTTGGATGGCATATGTTTTCCAGGTTTTTGTTCTTATTCAAAGTAGCTACACTTATGGGGTTTCTCGTTATTTTAGTCTGTCAGGTGAGGTTACCCTAAGGGTATCAGCTCCTCTGTCTGGAAAGAATATCAGGGAAAATCTGAAGGATAGACAGACCCTAGCCTTCATAGGAAGAAAGTATTCTTGTCATCATCTGACCAAACTGCTGCTTATTTCTCAATACTCAAGAAAAAGCAGAATTGGTAGGAAGCCATCACCCCAAGGAGTAATCTACCAGCCCTGGAGGTGTGGAGGAGAAAGGGAAAAGGGGGAAAATACCAAGGTTGGTAGGTAACACGTTTTCATCAACTTGGATGCCCAAGCAGGCTTCAGTGTTGCTCTGACAGTTCTCCTGAGGAAACTAACCATCAGTGGCAGTTGCCACAGAATTCTGACACCAGAGGACTAGCAAAAATTGACCTAAGGGAACACAGTGAGCGAGGGACATAGCAGAACTTAATCTGATGATCCCGTCTCTGTTGCTTCCAGCTGCCCGTGACCCCACCTGCAGGCTCACCGTCTTCCTGCTTCACCAACACACACCCATTTCAACACAAGTAGCTTCCTTCTCCTGATGGCTTTCTCCCGTATTTGTGTGTTTGTTATGTCTTAGAATTTGTATTTCCCCCCATATGGTGAGACCCACAGATAAAGGTCTCTGTGGCCATCTCCCCAGGGCAGAGATTGGGCATTCACATCATGGGCACCCAGCTGTCGCATTACTATTCATTAAACCTGCTGGACTCCCTGTCAGAAGTTTTGTTTCTTACTGAGTAACGAAGACTGGTCCATCTCCTTAGGGAACTGTGGGCTTTAGAAATCATCTGATCCCTTTTTTGCCATCTGTGTATAACCTGTGATTCCTCCCCTTTCCTCTCTACTGAGTCTGGAAGCCTGGGAAGCAGCACTAACTCTTGTTGTGTTTTTCCCCCTTATATCTGGTATGCCTACTGTATTCTTTGTGTAAATGTCGAATTAAAAAAAGGAACTTTCCTGCAGTTTGACCTTCAATGCTCAGAAATTAGTCTTAACTAGACTGAAGCAACTGGACAAGATGAGTACAATATACAAGTCAAAGCAAACAGACTCTTCTAAGCACGTGGACCTTGGGTAGAACCTCTTAAATTCTGAGAAAACATAGGAACTGGTTGATTTCAAAGACAGTGCTCCAAATTGGCTTAGTTCCAGTCTTCAATTGTAGCATATTTTTTATTTTGCTCATAGTATACAAAGTCCATTTGTCTTGCTTATCACCAAAAACCTTTATCAATTCACCTAACTCACAAGTTATTAGGAAAAGTGAAATAAGATAATGTATGCAAAGCATTGAGCATGGTGCTGGGCACAAGCATTAGATGAATGTAAAATATTGATATTATTAAGGGTGATGGTGAAGGTCAAATCAGAGTAATATATACAAGTGCTTTGTGAAATTTATACATGCTCATTATTATAAGTTCATTACCATTCTTACTCTAAGAGG
>NW_017731366.1:7440147-7441387 GCF_001890085.2 Hipposideros armiger | reverse complement strand
ATGATTAAAAATGTTATACCATATATAGTGATCTTTCCCTAAAGAATTTCAATTTGTTACTGTTGGAAATAAATGCATCATAGTTTCTAAATATCTGTACTGAGCTCTAAAACAAAAGCAACTCATTGTTGTAAATATTTAGCCAGGAATTCATAAATACATCAGCTCAGCGTGACTATTCCAGCTGGAGGAGGGCAGATTTCTTGCTGCTCATGTTACTGTATAAACCATTCTTTAAATAAGGCTGAGAATGGCAGAACTGAATATTTCTACTCCTGGGGTTCAGTACATTCTCACAGCACACTAGCCAAATGAAGTCCACATAATGTCAGACAGAGCTCAAAGGAAGCCTGCAGTTAAAGTCATCAGGTTATTTCCATCACCCGAAGTTTCATGTGTAGAACTCAAAAAAGAGAATATTCCTTGTGCAAAGTGAAACCATGTACAGATATAGGTGTTTTATCAGTATGACTGGATAGAGGTGGGGTGGTCCACCTCTACTGTAAATCTAGCCCATTTGCCAGGTACAGGGCCCCTGTGCAAAAGAGATCACTTTTCCTTGCCTTGATTCTTAGTCATAGTCTGTTTTCCACCATGTTCAAAAATAATATTCAAGTGCAATCATGCATGCTTGCCCTTTAAAGAACTTCATCTCTGCAAAGTACTTTTAGTGTGCATTCCTATATGTAAGTTTTTCCTTTGAAAAAGTTACCAGAAGTCTAGTTAATATAAAAAATATTTTACCCACTTGCCCATAAAAATGCCCACCTCAGAGACTAAAATGTAAAGAGCCATAAAATAATGAGGTGAGGGGGGTACAATTCATTGTTATTATCACACCTCATATGAGTTTCCAGTTCTGAAATATGTACGTTTTTATGGATTTTAGATCATTGTACACTGTTCTCTTTATTTCTTAAAATTAACCAAACATGGTAGTTACTGCATTTGTTGACTTTTTTCCTTGATATTGACATTTCATAATTAAGCTGTTATTGTTCCATTCTACTTTCCAAGAACTTTCCTCATTATCCAAATTTAGGAAATGAAATTTTAATTTGGACCATGCCTCTCAAAAAGAAACCACAGTAACCTTTCATATGACATATGACCACCCCAGGAGATATGAGCCAAATTTTTCAAACACTTGATAATATTGTACACATTGTTGCTAGTTGACAGTTGTTTTACTTTGTTCATTCAAAAATCAATGAAAACCAGATATAATTGCACATAAAGT
>NW_017731366.1:7438852-7439851 GCF_001890085.2 Hipposideros armiger | reverse complement strand
TTTTATAAGGAAAATGGTTTAAATGTCTATAAGACTTGTCATTCTCAAAAAATAATTGTATAATTGTTTTCTGATCTTGTAGTATACTTATAATGATTAATTTAAATTCTGAATTCCACTTTAGTGTATTACAATTTTCTATAGTTTCTGTTATTAATCAGTTACAATGCATTCACTCTTCCAAGGTATTTATTAAACCCCTACTATTTATCAGCATGTACTTTAAATCACTTATTTACAAGTAAATTTTATTCCTATGTCATTTACATCACATGATTTTTTAAAATTAAAATTTATTGGGGTGACAATGGTCAACAAAACTGCATCAGTTTCAAGTGTACAATTCTATAATACATCATCTATATATTGCATTATGTGTTCACCATCCAGTGTCAGTTCTTCTTCCATTATTCCCTTTTGACCCCCTTTACCATATTCTACCATCCTCCCTCTGCCTTGCCCTCTGGTAACCACTAAACTGTTGTCTGTGTCTATGAGTTTTTGTTTCTTTGTTTGTCTTGTTCCTTCGTTGCTTTGTTTTATATCACACATATGAGTGAAGTCGTATGGTTCTTGACTTTTTCTGTCTGATTAATTTCACCTAGCATAATGATCTCAATATCCATCCATGTTGTCACAAATGGCAGCATTTTATCTTTTCTTATGGCAGGGTAGTATTCCAGTGTGTATATCTGTATATACCACATCTTCTTTATCCCATCATATATGGAAGGACACTTTGGTTGTTTCCATGTCTTACCCACTACAAATAAAGCTGCAATGGACATCGGAGTACATATATCTTTACAGATAAATATTTTCGGATTCTTTGGGTAGATACCCAGAAGAGGAATTGCTGGGTCGTGTGGTAATTCTGTTCTTAATTTTTTGAGGAACCTCCATACTGTTTTCCATAGTGGCTGTACCAATTTACATTCCCACCAACAGTGTATGAGGGTTCCTTTTTCTCCACAGCCTCTCCAACACTTATTATTATTT
>NW_017731366.1:7438168-7438823 GCF_001890085.2 Hipposideros armiger | reverse complement strand
TAAGTTACTTATAGCGCAAAAGAATAGTAAAATGTTAGGCAGCTTTTGAAGATGTGGACTATAAAATATGTGTAGCAACAGAGAGGATCTATATGCTATTGTAAGTAAAAAAAGCAGAGGTGGCAATTATGTGAATTTAAAACTTCCTTATTGTCAAAGTCTAGAAGCGTTTGTGAAGAGATGAGAATAATTTTATTTAGTAAGCTTCAAGGCTATGAGAGAGCAATATCTCTTTCGTTAGAGCTATGCTAATGTGGCTGGTTGTATTGGTACTGTAAAGTCGATTAAAATAGCATGCATACCTTTAAGAAAAAAGAAGGGAAATTCTCTGGTGCTTTCTTCATCACACTTAAGAGGAGGGTTGTTAAGAAAATGACATGCATGTTAGATCTAGCTGTAGAAGAAAGGACATGGGGCAGACGTCAGGAGCCTGAGCTCAGGTCCCGGTCGCGCCATCTGCGATCCTGCGCATGCGTAACTGCACCTCAGTTCGTCGATTTGAAAAATAAAACTTCAATTTAAAAAAAAAAAGAAAAGAAAAGAAAAATAAGACGGTTTGACAAGATGTCCCCTAAGGGATATCTATGGGTATGTAAGTGGTTAATTTCTCTTTCTAATATGTTTGTATTTAGGCTTCGGCAAATCTCTTTTGGCA
>NW_017731366.1:7414369-7435808 GCF_001890085.2 Hipposideros armiger | reverse complement strand
TGATATAGTCCCACTCATTTATTTTTACTTTTACTTCCCTTGCCTTCAAGACCAAATTCATAAAATCCTCTTTGAACCCTAGGTCCATAAGTTTAGTACCTGTGCTTTCTTCTATGCAGTTTATTGCTTCAAGTCTGATGTTTAGGTCTTTTATCCATGTTGAGTTAATTTTGGTACATGGTGACAGCAGTCAAGTTTCATTCTTTTGAATGTGGCTTTCCAATTTTCTCAACATCATTTATTGAAGAGGTTTTCTTTTCTCCATTGTATGTTTTTGACTCTGTTAAAAATTATCTGTCCATATTTACATGGATTTATTTCTGTGTTTTCAATTCTATTTCATTAGTCTATATGTCTGTTTTTCTGCCAATACCATGCTGCTTCAGCTTGTATTACAGAGCAGCAATACATAACATGACTTTTGATTGAGATATGCTTCTGTTACCATAAAATTAACACTTTTAAAGTATACAATTCAGTGGGTTTTGATATATTCGCAAGATTGTACAACAGTTACTACTATCTAATTCCAGAATATTATCACCCTGAAATCCTGAACCCATTAGCAATCACTCCTTATTCCCCTATCCCCTTAATTCCTGGCAATTAATACCTACTTTACGTTTCTATGGATTTTCCTATCCCAGAAATTTCATATAAATCTAACCATATAATGTGTAGCATTTTGTGTCTGGCTTCTTTCACTTATAACGTTTTCAAAGCTCATACATGTTATAGCACATATCAGTAATTCATTATTTTTTGTCACTGTATAATATCCCCATGTATGATATACCAAATTTTATTTATCCATTCATCAATAATGGACATTTGAGTTGTTGCCCTTTTTGATTTCTTTTAAATAGTGCTGCTATGAACATTCATGTTTAAGTTTTTATGGGAACATATATTTTCAATTCTCTTGGGTATGTACCTAGGTGTGGAATTACTGGGCCATATGGTAATTCTATGTTTAACTGTTTGAAGAGCTGCTTGACTTTTTTCAAAGCATCTGCACCATTTTACATTCCCACCACCAATGTATGACATTAGAACTAAAAATTATTTATTTATATTATATATTTATCTATTAATATCCAATTTCTCTGCATCCTCACCAACATTTGGTATTGTCCATCTATTTAATTATTGACATTCTAGTGGATGTGAAGTAGTATCTCATCATGGTTTTGATTCACATTTCCTTAATGACTAAAGATGGTGAGCATCTTTTCATGTCCTTATTGACCATTTATATATATTCTTTCGAGAAATATCTATTCAAATCCTGTGCCCACTTTTTAATTGTATTAGTTGACTGTTTATTATTACGTTGTAAGAGTTTCTTATATATTCTGGATACTAGACCATCATGTATATGATTTGGAACTGTTTTCTCCTGTTCTGTGAGAAATCTTTTCACTTTCTTGACAGCATCATTTGAAGCACAAACTTTTAAATTTTGGCGATTAGATTTTTTTTTAATTTTTTTTTTTGCTGATTTAATTTTAAGTATTCTATCTAAGAAATCATTGGCAAATTTAAGATCTTGAAAGTTTACTCCTATGTTTTCTTTCAAGGGTTTGTAATTGTAGCTCTTACATTCAGGTTTTGATCCATTTTGAGTTAATTTTTCATATATGGTGTTAGGAGTATAGCTTTATTACTTTGCATATGGATGATACCCAGTTGGCCCAGTACTATTTATTGATAAGGCTGCTTTTCCCCACTGAGTTTTTTCTCAAAAAAAAAAAGTTGCCCATAAATGTGTGGGTTTATTCCTGGTCTCAATTCTATTGAATTGTTCTAAGTGTCTATCTTTATGCTAGTACCACACAGTCTTGATTACTGTAGTTTTGTAGTAAGTTTTGAAATTGTGAAGTATAAATCCTATACATTTGTTGTTCTTTTTCAAGATTGTTTTGGCTATTAGGAGTCCTTTGCACTTCCATATTAATTTTAAGAGGAGCTTATCAATTTCTGCCAAAACAGCAGCTGGATTTTGAGAGGGATTACATTGAATCAGTAGATCAATTTGTGGATTATTGCCTTTTTTAACAATATTAAGTCTTCCAATCCAGGAACATGACATAACTTTCCATTTATTTAAGGCTTTTTCAATATCTTTCAATGACTTATTGCAGTTTTCAGTGTACAAATCTGGCATTTCTTTTGTTAAATATATTCTTTAATATTTTAATGCTATTATAAATAAACTTATTTTCTTAATTTCATTTTTGGATTATGCATTGCTAATGTAAAATTGCAATTGATTTTTGTATACTGAACTTGTATCCTGCAATCTTGCTGAACTTATTTATTAGATCTAATAGCTTGTTGTTGATGATGATGCTTAGCATTTTCTGTATAGGAGATAATGTCTTCTGCAGTGAGACATAGTTTTAACTCTTCCTTCCTAATCTGGATATCTTTTATTTCTTTGTCTTACCTCATTGTTCTAGTGAGAACCTTCAGTAAAATGTTGAATAAAAGTGATGAGAGTGGACATCCTGTCGTGATGCTGATCTTGGGGGAAAGCTTTCCATCTTTCACCATTTAAGTGTGATGTATTTCTTAAGTGCCCTTTATCGGATTGAGGAAATTCCTTCTATTCTAGTTTGAATATTTTTATCATGAAGTGTGCATGAGTTGTAAGTAGTAGGTATAAGAGTTCTGTTGTAATATAAAAAAGTTTTGTTTTTAGTAATATAACATAATATTTAATTATGTTAGTTTACTGCTTAATAGTCACTAAAGGTTCCCAGGTGCTTCCAGGGTAAACAGCAAACTGCTTAACACAAGTTCCTTCCCACCCTTACTCAAGCCTACCCATTCGCTTCACTTGCCACATCTCACTTTATTGATCCACGGTCCAGTCATAGAGAAATCCTACTGTTCCACAAAAGGATCATACTCTTTCATTCATCTCTCTGGTACTGCATAGATTGTTCCTTTGCCTAAAACATAAACTTCTGTCTTTTACTGTAAAACTCCAATTTGTCCTTCAAAATCCAGCACATGTGTCAGTTTTTCTTCATTTTATGTTCACTCTGTGGCTTCCCAGAGCATGTTTACTCTATCTACATGTCTGTCTATATAATCTCAACTCTACCTAAATAGTATGTTTAACTGTCTAACTTCCACTAGACTAGGGATTTTCTGATGTGATACTTCTTTTTATTCCCATTACCTAACATGTTAGATGGTACCAAATAGGCTCTTAAATTAAATAACGTTTAGTTCTAATATCATGAGAACTAGCCTCTGAACAATGAGCAAACTATAACTTACTTATAGAAGGGGGCCTCTTTTTTTTCCCTTTACCACCCACAGGAGGACAATTCGAATTTTTGGCATTCATGGATGACTTAATGGGCTTTTGACACACATCCAAACCACAACATTTGGATACATTTTCAAAGATATATCACAATTTCAATTATTTAAGCATAGTATTTTAAAAATTAACATCAGTGATAATACAAATTATTAAACAATGTCAATGAGAGGGACCATATATAATCTTGCTGTAAGATATATCTATAAGTCTTGAAGATAGACAGCTTGAATAAAGAAACAAATTCCACATCACTATGACTATTTTATTTTTGTCTTAAAATAGACACTCCATAATCACAATGGTGAGTGATATATATCAGAGAAGGCATCATGTATTTGATGAATCTCTGAGCTGGTTCTAAATAATTGGATCATAAGGAATTAGAGTCATATTACTCATCACAGACTACTTTTCAGTACCATGTTAAAGGCTAAGACACAAATGTATCCCATTGAAGAATGTATAAGTTGGAAATAAAGGCAGTAGAGCCCTCATCCAATTTTCATGTTGTATTTCAATAGTAGTTAAGGTTTTTAAATATGCCTAATAAGATCATCTCTTTCTTTCTCTGACAAATACAGAAAATTATCAATGTGGGAAAGAATCAAATATTAATGATGGAGCCATTTGCTTTTTCAAGTAACTTGTTCCGTTTCCTCCCTGAAGTGATAGATTCAGGTTATCCAAGATGACTATAATGTATAATAGTGTTCAGGGTCTGGGCTCTGGAGAGAGACAAAATTTGCCTGCATTAAAACCCTGGCTCCACTGTTTTTTCTTCTTGTGACCCATAGCAATTGACTGTTATTTTTAAAGTGGGGATAATGGTAATTTCTACCTCAAAGGTAGGTTATGAGGATTGAATGATGTAAAAAATATGATATGCTTAAGCTAGTGCACACTGGGTGTGCTCAACAGCAGGGTGAATAAACAGGGTGAATAAGCAACAGCAGGGTGAATAAGAAATGGGGAAGAAACCCCTAACCCTTCCATCTCAGTCTCCCGTTCCCCGCTTGTACTTCCTAAAGGCCGAAGCCAGTCGCAAATCAACTAATAATCTTGGAGCCGTGTTAGAATTGTGCCTTCCACAAGGCCCATAACATTTTGCTCATATTTGCCATATTTTACCCATCTAGTCATTGCCTTATTGTTAATGCATTTCTTTTTTCTCTTAGCTGTGGGTTCCTTGAGGATAGGGATAATATCTTTTTCATAATTGAATCTCAGTAGGACTTTAATAAATATTATTGAATTGAAAAAGTTCTGTAAGAATGATATATACTCAAGCACAGAGGAATGCAGAGAAAGGAGAGGAAGGATTTTTGAAATGGCAATATTTGACATGGACAATAAAATATGGTTAATTTCTTTTACTTTTAAGGTAATTTTAGCTTTTTTTTCCCTATAGCTGTGTATTTGAAGTTTAAAAAAAAAATACTACCTGACTATTTTTCCTTTGTTAAAAAAAAATTAAAACAATACATAAGCATGTAAAATAAATAATGAAATTTCCTTTGCCAGACTCTCCAAATTACATGCTTCTTATTAAAAGTAACTAATTTTAATAAATCAATGTGAATGTCACCCAAACCTTTATATATTTAACATGTGTGTGTTTATGTGTGGCATGAGTAAGTATTTAATTTCTATAGTTCAGATTATCATTTTATAGAATTGGGTTTATATTTTGTTTTGCAATGTTCTATGTTCTGATTCTTTCACTAAGAAATATGTCTTGGAAACCTTTCCTGCATATGAACAATGCTGCAGTAAACATTTTATACCTGAATTTTTATGCATATTGTAAACTATTTCTATAACATACTTTAAAATGGAACTGCTAGGTTTAAAGTTATGCACATTGTAAACAATGATAAGGATAGGAAAATTTTTAATACAATTTTTGTGTTTAAAATTTTCTCTTGAAATATATTCTAGAAAGTTTTATCAATTTATAATGAAAGCATCTAGGTAAATGGAAGTTTTAGGTGACCAAATATCTATCTATGGAGAATGATTGAGATTCCAGTTAAATAAAGGTGCAAATAGAGATTTATGGTTGGTAAATTGGTATTTTCAATGTTATTTATTTATCAACTTGTTCCCCCAAGAGAATATAATGTCCATGTGGGTTTCTAATTTGCTATATAGTAAAGACTTAAGAGAAAAGATGGAAGAAGTTGGAAACAAAATAAAGAAATATTTGGTTAAAATTGTTTATAAGAAAGATAACATTTACTTCAAATAAACGTGTGCATACACAAACCAAGAACAGTGTGAGGTGCTCAGAATACAGGACTGAACTGCCTTTTTGAAACTTATTGTGTATAAGAGGACAGAATGATACCTCAGCTAAAATACAAATGTCTAGATACGATTTCCCTGAAGCAGAGCCTGAGATAGGGTTTCATGCCTCGTACATCTTCCTTCTACAGCTCTTGGGTTACCTATTATACTATATGTGATGTGGAATTAGTCTTTCGTTTCTGTATTCTAATTGTATCTTTTAATATCATAATGCTTTTAAGGAGAAATATTAATAGTACTCATTCCTGTGAGCAATACCATTTTCACAAACACTTTTCAAGTAGTTGCATGTATCAATTTAGAGACCAGTTTTATTAGTCTTTAAAAGCTTTCTGAAATTTAAAGAAGACAGTTGACTCATACGTTTTCTTTTTCTGGTGAAATTAACAAATGGTGTTGATTCAAGACCATGACCATTTTGAAAATAAAGTTAAAACATAAGTCAAGGCTTAGTTAGAACTTTCTTTTTATTTTTTTTTAAACTTTTCAATTATAGTTGACACAAACTTTGTTTTTCTGTAAGCAAAATTATTTGTTTTCTTCTCCAACATTTTCTTTCTTTCTCACAATGTGTTTGGGTAGTATTTTTTTCTCAAAAAAGAAAAAGATCTATCATTTCTATAAAACATTGTTTTGTTGAGACTGGAATCCAAAAATATGGAAGAAATAGATTACTCTCCTATTGGGAACCCAGGCATTCAAATGGATTGGCAAAAGTCCGCTCCTACTTGGGGAATACAGTGGTACATTCTGAGAAATTAGTCATTCACTATGGTAGGCAGTGCAGGAAAAAGCAACTGTTCCCTGTAACAAATCTTGCTTTTCCTGTGAAACAATGCAAACTTCAACTCCTGCATTCACAGGAACTGGCAGAAAGCCTCAGATGTGTGGGTTTTACTTTGGCTGGAAATCTCTTTGCTGTTTGCGGTCACTATAGGACACAATGTAAACAGATAACAAATGACTTTGAGGAGTGATACAAATTTGGCTAAAATTACCCAAGTTTGTGTCACCAACAGTTTGCATATACGTTGAGATCATGAGTAAGAGACATGAAGTGATTTCTTCCACTCCTAGTCAGAACACAAAATTCAGGTCTCAGCCATAACCTCTTGACATTTGCAGATGCCAGGTTTTGGTCCTACAGTAACTCGAATGAAATAATATGACAATAGGGATATGTACAAATGCGTGGATTCCTCTTTCTGGCAGACATTCTAATTTTTGTCAAATTCAGCCGAGTGTATTTACAACTATTGATTACTGGAATTTAGTTGTAGTTGCATATTTATGTCAGTAGAAAAACAGATCAAGGAAACTTTGTTAAGAAACTAGCTTTAAGTTGTGCATGTGGGAAAAAATGTGTAAATCTATTGCTTTCATGCCCAAATCAAATATATCTGAAGTAGAAGGAACTAAAATGTGGAGCTGACCAAAAGAAATATACTTTTAAAGCCTAAGCCATAAAATCTGAGCACATGTTCCAATGATTCTCAGAAGGCCTTTCGCACAGGGTTAGCAATGTGGCACCTGAAAATTTCCTTCTGTTCACACGTTACATGTTGAGAAGAAAAGCATCTGTCTGGTGAGCTTCTATCTATGAACCTATATTCTTATTTTAAAAACATGTTAGCATCCCAAGGGAAGCATGATTTTTTTGTTTGTTGTATCAGTATTGCATACTTACTGTTTATTGTTGCAACATGAAAAAATTCTTCATGTTCCAAATTCTTCTTGCAGAATAGTGCCTTAATGATTTTGCATTTATCTTTCTATTAGGTAATTACCCATGCACAATAATGTGCTTCCCTTTTAACTATGTTTGGTAGGAAGCTCTGTACCTCCTTTTTTACTTAACTGTTTCCTTTATCCTAGATTGCCGTATAATTGTTCTATACATCTTGCCTCTCTCATTACTTTGATCTATCATTTTACTCTTATCTGTTGGTTATATTTCAATCTGTATTTTATTGCAAGTAATACATTTTTTTTTCTGGATCAACTAGAACTATGGAGAGATAAGCAAGACAGTGGGGGATTGGTAATGAAAGCCAGAAATACACACAAGCCTTTATTTGATTCCTTTTTAAAAGCTTTTTGATCCTAAAGATAGTAATTAAAATATTGAAAGGTTGCCTGTTGTAGCAAGAAGTGCCATATGCTAGAAGAAATAGCATTGTGTTCAAACACCAGACTGGGTATTGCCTGTGTAAATGCATGCAAATACTTGGATTTTTCTGAGCTTCTGCTTAACTTGACAGTGAAATAAAAATAATGCATTTGCTCAAAAACAAAACATGATATTGTTTATTACATGCTTAACACATAGTGGTCAATGAAAATTAAAGATTACCTAGATTAACTTATTATTATTTGTTTGGTTTTTCACTCCCTGGGCCAACAAATCATAGACACACATATATTGACAGCTATTACATCTGCTCTGTCTAATTCTTTGGAATTTTAGACTCTAGCAATAATTTGGTAGGTTATATAAATGTGACACCTGCCTCTCTTCTTGGAATTTCAGTATTTCTTCCATCTACTGTCTGCATTTAGTCATTTGCTTTTTCCCACAGATTGTCTCCTGGCTTATGCATTCATTTTGCTTCTCCAAATTAATTGCTTATGGCCAAGAGGAAACAAGTACACTTTGCTAAAATGCGGAAGTTTCTGCTGTGTACCCTGCCTTGTTTTAGTTAAGGTCAATACTGGTGATCTCTCTTTACATCTCTTTCCTGGCAAAAGAAAGAACTATTGTCAACTTAGCCTTGAACTGACCACAATCTTTTCTCTATTAATCCAGCCCAACACATTTTCTTTTTGGCATCTATGTAGACTTCACTTTTTCTTTCCCTTGTAATTTTAGTTTCCTCCAGCATCACTGGAATTGTTTGCAAGAGATTAATTTTTTTTTAAAAAGAAAAAAAAAACAGTACGCTCTCTCACTCATCTCCAGAGACAGTAAAATTCTGATTGGTTCCACAGTTCTATATCATTTTTTTTTGCATTTATGGCCAGTTCTTATCATATATAAAAGGTAAGATAAACCTTTAAAACATAAATTGGAACATTAAAAGTTATCAGAATATAGATTTATTTCCTACCAATTTTGAATTTATAGTGCTATTTAAAAAAATAGTTTTACCTATGTGCACACAATTTTAACTGAATCTGTAAAAAAATTGATTTTCTTTCTTATATGTATCATCTTAGATCAATGTTCCTTTAGTGAAACCCTTTGCTTATGATTGCACATTACGGAAGTCATGTAAATAACACTCCCTGAAACAGCCTCAAGGGTTATGAACAGTGAACAGCTGTAATTAATTTATTTGGTGGGATAACTGACTTCAAATGACCTCCAACAATATCTCACTAAGTAATAATTTCATGGATCTTTCTGAAGGAGAAATTGCCCCAGAAATATATGTTTCTTATCAGGAAGGCTTTAAATAAATTGGTAATTATTACATTTGGAAACATCTTACATGAGGATAAGCTATCCTTCCCTGCTGTTGGGAGTCTTTTTTCCTTTTCTCCTCATTTCCTCTTCAACCTTCTATCTACACTATCAACAAAATTTTGGTCTCTCCTTCACCGCATATTCAGGTCATGGCTGCTTCTCACCGCCCTAGTCCATGCTGTCATCTTTCCTCTTCTAGGTTACTAAGGTTGCTCCTAACTGACTTCTGTGCATCTTCCCCGCCTCTTTTCTACAAGGCAGACTTAACACAGCAGCAAAATGAGCCTTTAAAAATATTTGTTAGATCCTATCTCTCCTCTGTCCAAAACTTCTTGGGGGTCTCCATTTCTCTGAGTAAATCCAAAGTCCCAACAGTAGCTTGGGTTTGCAGCTACCTCTCCAAGCTCTTCAGACCCTCTTGCCCTCGCTCTCTGACAACGACACGCGTTGTCCTTGTTCCTGTTGGTCAAAGGCCTCCCTTTCTTGCACTTGCTGCTCCTTTTACCTGAAACCATTCCCCCGGATAAACTCAGGGCTCACTCTCTCACGTTTTAAAGATCGCTGCTTAAATGTTACCTTATCAGTGATGCCTTCCCAGATCACTCTGTGTAAAATAAGATAGTAAATCAACCAAGCCCCTGAACCCAGCATGCTTTTACCCCATTACTCTGCTTTATCTTTCTCCATTAGCACCCATCGCTATTTGATATACTACATAAAGTTAATAGATTACTGTTTCCCTCTCCTCTCTAGAATAAAACCTCCATCGTGACAGCCCTTGTGTTGTGTTCTTTGCTGTCTCCCCAGTGCTAAGATCGATGCCAGCAACATGGACTCCAGCGTTCAGTGCTATATGTTTAGTGAATGGATGAGCACACCCATAGGTCCTGCTGTTCGTTTCACCACCACATATTCCTTCATGGACTCTAAGACAATCCATTAATTTTGCAACTTATTTTCCCCCCAATTTCTGCAGAAAATAGGACTGTGGTTTTCCTGACTTCTTCACTGCTTCGGGCCTCGAAGATTTTCTCAGTTTACAACTCAGCCACAAATAGAAGGTAGGCACAGTGCTAAAATGCATAGGCTAACATCTTACTACTTCTTATCAGTTGGATTAGACAGTAAGTTAGAACAGGTGGAATCAACCTATTGAAAGGTAAGTATTGAGCACCTGTACTGTGTTATTTATGCTAAAATGTGACCTTGTATTTTTCATTAGCTATCATATGTGAACACCTAGTCATGTAGCTGTTACCTTACTGTATTTCTGTCCTTCAGTCATACAATGCTGGATACACAAAGTTGGAGTTCCTGAAGCCCAGTGTAAGACCAACATAGGTGGTGGCTAAAAATAACCCACATTAGCAAATAAGTATTATGTACCCTCTAACACTGATTTTCTTTAAACATTTGTTCAACGGAGTTAAAGGTTGAAGCTGGATTCCTTATAGGAACGAAAACTTTAAAAAGACAGTTGTTGGAAGGCTCAGCCTCTAGTCCATTGTCATGTGCAATTTCACTCAGCCTCTGGACCTGTGACCAGCTGGCAAAATAAAAGCTTTCCTTCCAATTTTTGCAGGGCTTCTTAGCAACACCTTTTGGGATCTCACCTGTCCTATCCCACGTAGCTTAATAAAATCGCCCTTTCAACCTCGTATATTCACATAGGGAGTTCTATAAATACACCTCTTCCAGTGAGAGACAGTGATTGTTCTGTGCCCTTACATATTGATGCCTTTGGCAGGGGCCCAGCTGGCTGACCCTTGAATCCAGCCTGGTCAAGATCTTACAGCTCTACCTGCTATTACTTAGGAAAGAGGAAGAATGTTGTTGTTCTTGCCTAAAATGATATTTCTTAGCTGTAATCAACCGAATCCAATCTTTCAGCTATGTTAATTAAATAAGCCTTTCAAAATAACAGCAATGTTTATTATTATCATGGACAGAACTCAAACTTCCAAAAAGAAAAGATAGAAACTGTGTTTTTCCCCCAATCTAAATTAGCATTTAAAGTGAAAGAAAATTGCTTAACTAAGGATTGGTTAGTTAAGTAAATCAATCAGATTCCATTGTGGTTTGTTTAGTTTTGCATTCCATTTGCTTTCCTGGGTAGGTTTGAAATGGCCTCTGAGGAGCTTTCTTCAGGCCACACCAGGGAGTCTGAGAGACTCCATCTTGCAAATAGGTCAATGCTGATAGTAGCACAAAGACAAAAGCAGTAATGACAACTGGAGCACTGGTGCCTTGTTAGATACCACAAGAGCGGGCAAGGACAGTGAGTGAGACAGCCAAGGTCAGAGCTCATGTAAAATCTGTGTAAACTTAGAGCTGCATCTTTTCAGCTTCAGAAATACCATTTCCACTGAGTAGTGGAGAGGGCGGGATAGCTCTGAGTTTCAAAACAATAGGTTTATGTCTATTTATGCCTTTCCTTTCATAAGCAGGGACTAGATTCAATACAATGGTCTGTTTTATCTCTTTATTTATTAAATGAAGGCTAAGAGAGAGGAAAAGGAAGAGGTTAATTAAACACCTGTTGGTACCTTGTAATTGTGTCCAGCACTGACACAATTAGGGCCCAGATAGAGTCTGAGGACTCCTCAAATCACCCTAAATCACTCCAGGTTTCCTTGATACAGAAGGTGAATGCAGTTTCTCTATTCACACTTAAGTATTCCCCACTCTAAAATTAAACTAGTTTTACTCATATAACTCAAAAGTCAGCTGCCAGCATATTTAACTCTTCCAGCCTCCCTCTTCCACGGCTGCCACACACTTCAAGATTTTAATACATTTGCTCCCAGCCCCTTCTCATTCATTGTAAGGTAGCAAATGCCACATCCCACCAAATATTTGTGACTACTTACTCACTGTAAGCTTTTGCTCTGACTGAATTCTATACTTTCACTTTACATTTTATCACCTTTTCCATGCTTAGTCGCTCCACCGCAAAGTACCCAAGTTCCTAATACCTCAGGGTATTACCAAGATAAGGCAGCAACATGATACCACTTCACTTCATTTTTGGGTCAGTTGATTATTTTTCTCATGAGTATATATTCATGCTTCCTTGCATGACTTCCATTGTTTAATTGGTTGCCAGACACTGATTTTAGCCTTTCTGTGTCTGAATATTTTTGTATTCTTATAAATATTATTGACTTTTGTTCTGCATGTGGTTATTTGGAAACAGTTTGATCCGTTTAGGCCTTGTTTTTAAGCTTTGTTGAGTGGGATAAAAATTAAGATTGCTGTTGCCTAACAATGAGGCAAGACATTTTCGAGACTGTAGGCATTGCCTTCTAAATGACGAGGTTTTCTACTTTGGCTGTTAGGTGGAGGCACTATTCCCGGTCCTGTGTGGTGTCTGAGCACTGTTCCTTCTAATCCTTCAGTGTGGTTCTTCCCCGGGGCTCCCATTCATGTGCTGATCACCACCTGTTCGAGGGCAATTTTAGGGCTCAGTTTATTTATTTCTTAATGCTGAAGGATCACTGTCTGTTGTTGTCTGATATCCGATACCTTGTGTGTCATTATTTTAGACATGTTTTTTCTTTAGTTGTAGGCAGGAGAGTAAATCCAATTCCTTTTATTCTGTCTTGACTGGAAACAGAAGTCCTCTGAGACTATATTTTGAAATTAATCTTGTGGACCAAACTGCTAATTCTCCCATTCACACCCTTTCTAGATATGGGAAAACTTCACTTGGTTGTCACTTTTCCTGGTTAACGTCCTTCAATCCTCCTCTTATCCGTAACCTTGCCTCTGTTGAAATTTATTGTTCTTGCTCTACTAAGGCATTATTTTATGCTTGTATCCATTTTGCTATTTGTCACATACCTGTGCACTATTTTCAAAGGTATTTCAAATATATCCATCTACAGTAAATGCATTTCAAATATACAAAATACTACACACAGGGTACCTTGTAAATGACGGAACTTATTTCTCACAGTTCTGGAGGCTTGAAGCCCAGATGCCAGCGTGGTTGAGTTCTCGTGAAGGCTGTCTTTTGGGTGGCAGACTGCCAACTTCTTGCTGTGTCCTCACGTGGTGGAGGGGGTGAGAGATCTCTTTCTGGCCTCTTTATAAAGACATTAATTACGTTCTTGAAGGCTCCACCCTCATGACCTGATCACCTCCCAAAGTCGCCACCTCCTAATAGCATGATATAGGGCATTAGAATTTCAACACATAAATTTTGGAGGATAGAAATATTCAGACCATAGCATGAAATAAATATTATTCACTGCTAATGCAATAGTGTATGCTTATTAGGCTTCTTTTATCTTGTATGACTTTCTATTAAAAGTAATGACTTCTTTATTATTTTTAAGACTGCTTACCTTTTTATATAGTTACCAATGATTATTGTTTGCAGATGCTGTAACAGATCTGCCAAACACCAGGCAATACTTTTCTAAAGGCTCAAGTACTAAATCATCTGTCTTCTGGAGGTTCGCTTTTGTTTTGTTTACTTCTTTTAACTGATGATCAATCTCCTAGAGATATTTATTTCTTGTTTCAATATAAACTAATAGCTTTTTAGGCTTTAAGCACAGTAGTCAGGTCAGGTTCCTTATTCCTCTTCTGTAATGAAGACACTGGTCCCAGAATCTTCCATCTTTCTTTTTCCTGCTTTGTTTTCTCATTTTTCATGAATTATAAACTTTGGTGGTTCCCTAAAAAAGGGTGTATAAGGTACAATTTTTAAAAAAAATTATTGCACACATGAAAATGCCTTTATTTGATCTTCGCTGCTGATTGATACCTTGGCTGGGTATAAAGCTATAGGCTGAAAATAATTTTCTTCATAAGTTTTAATATTCTTATTCTACTATCTTGTGGATTCTGCTGTTTAGCCTGATTAACATTTAGTGTGGTTAAAATCTGCCCTTAACACCAGGTGTTCTGAAACTTCATGATAATATGCCATTGGTGATTATTTTATGTTATTAATTTTATTAGGCTCTTTCAACTTAAAGTCACGGACCCTTCAGTTTGGGAAAATTTTTTGTTTTATTTCTGTGATCATTTCCTCTTGTCTTTTTTTCTCTTTTCTCTCTAGAATTTCTACTATTTGGTTGTTAAGCCATCTAAAGTAATCCTCTAATTTTCCAATCTGTTATTATTTTTCATCTATTCATTGTTTTGGCTACTTTATGGACTTTCCTGTCTTCTAATAATTCTTTTTTTTTTAAGATTTTATTGGGGAATTGGGAAAGGGGAACAATGTTGGGAAATTGGGGAAGGGGAACAACCAAGTTGTTATCCTTCAGTCTTAGTTGTGGAGGGCGCAGCTAGCTCAGCTCCCAGTACAGTCGCCACTTGGCTGCCTGTCAGCAGCTCTCGGCTGCTCAGCTCAAGGTGCGGTGTTCAATCTTAGTTGCGGGTGGGAGTAGCCCACCATCCCATGCGGGAGTCAAATCGACAACCTTGTTGCTAAGAGTACATGCTCTAACCAGCTGAGCAATCCGGCCGCCCATGGGCAGCTCAGGGCAGCTCAGCTCAGGCGCAGCTCACTGGCCCATGTGGGACGCAAACCGGCAACCCTATCGCTCAGAACTCGTGCTCTTAACCAACTGAGCCACTTGGCTGGCCCTGACTGCTTTTTAAACAATAGTTTCCTGTTCTTATTTTCTAGATATTATATGACTTGATCTATTTGTGTATTTTAACTGTGTGCCATTTTTAGAAACATTATTTGTTTTGATCTCTTGATCATAGGAAAGGATTTCCTTTTATTCATGTTACTGTTTCAGTAATATGGGTGAGACCCTGGGACAGGGGACAGGATTCAAATAGTTGACTTCAGTTTGAATGAACTCCATCATGTCTTTAGACAACTCCTAAACATGTAGGGGTCTTTTATCTGTTCCTTTTCAAATTTTTTTCCCACAGACTATCCTTCAGTTTTCTGCCTGGCAAAGATAAACATGGCAACAAGTGTTCTGGAAGCAGGGCAGAGGAAAGAGACTTTGGGGAGAGTAGAGCATGTGCATAAACCAACACTATCACCCTGGGTTCATCCTAAACCTCTCTTTCTTATCGTTCACCAATTCCTGAGTCAACTTCTCCAAAGACCAACCATTTTTTTCTTTTTTTCTCTTAGTGTGCATTTGTGGAGACGTTAAGAGAGCTCAAACACTCTCTAAGTGTTCCGTATTTAGACTGGCTTCCATTTTCCATGCTACCTGCTCCCCACATGCAGAGACTCTCAGTGGGTTTGTGAAGTAAACAACCTCATTTCCCATCAGAGCTCCCTTGTGTGGTCAACTAGCTTTTGATGTTCTCTGCTCTGCTATGCCAATTATCCCACCTCTGTTTTATTCTGTTTTCTAAAATATTACTCTCATGATTGTTCTGGTTATATTTCCTATTTCTTCTCTTTGTCCTCTTAGTTAAAATATATTTTACTTTTTAAGACATGTTTTATGGTGTTTGGGGGAAGAAGAGATAATCGCCTGTGGTCAAAACTTTATATTTAACCCAACGTCAGCAAAAGCATTTTAAATATTGCTAGATGTATGTTAACTTCTTGTCATTCTGTGTTTTCTTAACCACATATAGTAAATGAACATTCATGTAAACTAAACATCATATATGTAGGTATCTGAGGAAAATGTCCTCATGCTGAAAAAAATTAAGAAATCCCTAGTCATGTGAATGTTCTGGGTGACAGGTCACTAGAGGGGAATCCAGAAATCTTTGGTAGAATTTAGATTGTAATGGGATTAATTTGGCCAATTACTTACTCCTACTATTGCAAAACCATTTCCTGAAGTTTCAGCCACGAGGTAGAATGAAATGTCACAGTGGTCCCCTCACTTGTATATTCAGCCCCTCACTTGTATATTCATAATGGGTCTCAGATACTAAGCATAATGTCTTATTGTAGTTTACACTTCAAAAAAATTGTACCATTTACAAATAGTAAATGGACAATGCATTCAGTTGAAGATGGATTTTTGTAATAAGAATTTATCACTATTTTTCTTCCTTAAGGCAGAAGATGCAAACACCAGACTAAATTGCCTGTAGCATAAAATGAAGGATCTTTTTGAGCAGACAGGAATTTATTTAGACTCCTTCATTTAAATGTAGCATAAGAGAACAAAGAAAATGAAATGCATGAAGTGATTTTTATCATCGGTGAATTTGTTAGTCTTGTATCTTTTCTTGGTTGAGTAACAGATGTAAGTTATTAGGTATTTTGCTTATGAAAGAAAATTAAGGTATCAATCTTTATATTTTCTAAATTCTCCTGTGAGAGACATTTTCACTTTTCCTGAAAGAAAAATGAATACATATGACTGCTTGTTTACATAATGATTAATAAGGCAGTGTATATGATATGTGTCTACATTTGTAATCCATGAGAAAAGTCTATTCTAATGTTATATTGCAAAACTGTTAAGAAAGAATTCTATTCTGGTGAATTTTATTGATTGGATTTGAATGTATTAACTTAAAAACAAATAAAAGAAGTAAGGCAATACTTATTTCATCCTCAAAACCCATAGATAGAAAGAGGTCAGTAATAGGGGAAAACACGAAGCTATGTACAAATTACAGCAAAAATAGCTTCAAATGGCAAACATAAGGAAACGAAAAGTGTGATGATAATTAAACTATCATAAGCTGAAGTTTCAGCCAGAGGCCCATTTCTCACAAAGGGAAGCCTATTGCTTAGCACAGAAAATGTAAGGGCCTCCACTATCTGCTCCTGCTCTGGCAAACACAATGTTTCCACTACAGTAGATATTTCCCTTCTCTCTTCCTTGCTAAGAAAATCTTGATTTATTAGATTGAGATGCCTTGAGTTTAGGAAAACTGGGTTCCTCATCTAGGTGAGAAAGTTAAGGTATAAGTGGAAGTTTCCTGGAGAGTCAACTGAGAAAGCATTTTTCTCCCTGATAAGAAAGAAGTACTCTGAGAGAAAAAAAAGTTCTTTTCTGTGCCATTCAATGACTTACTCCTTGCATGTAGCCTGGGGTAGGGATGACATGATCAGAGCTGCTGCAGCCATGTTGATCCCATGAGGGGAAGGCTTAGAGATAGATTTTTAGCCCGCATATAATTAAGCTGCAGGATCAAAGCCAGTAAGTTCTTGCCATAAAACCCCTTATTAGAAAGCTAAATTCCTATTTAAGCCACTGTTGTTTATATCCTTGTTATTTGCAGCCATTTATCCTGACTTAGGCATGCCTTCCCATCTTTGCCACCTTGATCTGTTACACTTGTCACCACTCTACGCTCTAGCCATGCCGATCAACTTGCATTTCCCAAGCTGCATCTTGCTGTCTTGTGATTGATTCTCTGCCTGGGTCCAGCAGCACCTCCTGTCTGAATACGCTCTCCCTTCTATTACCCTCTGAACTTCTACTCGCCTTTCGTTTAACGTGGTTTCACTTTATGAAATGTCTTCTATGAACGCTTCCCTGTACCCGATATCCTCTCATGTACCACTTTCATCTTTTGTTTCCCCCACTATAATATAAACAGAATATACCTTTTTGTTCTCTGTGTTCAGCCCACACTGTTCTTCTCTCTGTTGTTGAAACACACTGCACCAATTCCTACCTTCGAGCTGCTCCAGAGGGCAGATTAGACTCCTGCCCTTGCCAGCAAGGTCCTGCGCCAACATCTTTGCGTGGTCAGTTGCTTTTTGTCCTTCAGGTTTTAGTATCATCCCCTGCAATAAACTTGAAGTGTAGAAAAAGCAAGATCAGATTCCTCTTGTTTGACATGGCATCTTTAACACATATGACATAGCTGTGAATTGAGTAGGTTCACAATAAATGTTTGAAAATAAATTAATGGAATTCTATACTTTAAATGGAAACCTCTTCAATCTCAGATATGACATGCTATTCATCTATGTAGGTTACCAAATCCAGCTAAGTACACTTATAGCCTTTGGATAAAAAATATGAATGCTCCACAATTGCTGAATGAATGGATGACTGGCATAACCGTTTTACCATTTTCCCCCCCTTCTGGTGAAAAGCACATGCTTATTTGCAGGGAAGAATGTGCTTGTGGTTAACAGGAGTGGCAATGCTTGTGAGGTCAATTCTTTGTAAAATAGATTTATGTCTCTGTAAATTCAGATGGGTGCACCATTAAAAGGTTTATAATTAATCATTTTAGTCAGTGGAATTTTGGAGTGGAAATGGGAAATAATAATTAGAAGTTGGGCTTCAGTTAAAATTAAATCTCTCTTTACAAAGTTATCAATATTAATAGTGTTCAAAATGTGTTAAACAGCAAAGACTGAAGCACAAATCAAAACACCAAGAGCAAAGAAGGAAAACAAAATCTCTAAACATTTGCGGAGACAGACAAACTGAAACAGGAAGTGATTCTGAGGATTCTTGAACATTTTCCCCTTTGCACAGCTTCATCTAATTACAGTGATACTCCCTCCCATTAGTCAGGCTGGATCTATCTGATATCAAATGCTTATAAGAAGTAAAACAAGAAGCCATTGGTCCAAAAATTTCCTCTTCCTTTTTCTTTTTCTACTTTAAAATGTCTGTTTAAAACATTATGTTTCAACCACTAAAATAATCTATTTCAAAACCCAGATATGTTTCAAGATAGAAGCTTGAATCAAATGCAATTTCTGTTTGTTCGAAAGGTAAAACTTACACTGGTGAAATGTTTAGACAAGAATACATATGTTTAAGTAGTAACGTATGTGTTACAGTAAATGTTCTAGAAGATTGAGAAATGGAGAGCTACTTCAGGGTAGGGCAATCTCATGAACAAGGGAGGATTTGTGAGGCTTTAGAATATTCAGAGGGTTGAGCAATCTGAGGTGAAAGAAACTAAATGAGTGCTATGAGCAATATAAATGTTATGAGAGTGAGAATGTGCACAGCCTGACACTAAGAAAACCACATTAAAAATCCAAATAGATCATTGCACGAGAGGAGGGGATCATTTTTTTGCCACAGGAAATGGAAATGCTATTCGGGTTTCAATGTCACCTTTGCTGGCAGTGGTGAATCAGGTCATTAGAGGAGCATGTTCATGGCCTGTTTATTGAGGCTCTTGGGCTCTGGCTAGTGAGACCAGATTGGCAGATGTAATAGACTTTACAGGGTCATTTAGTATTTATTGCCTCTCTCTCTCTCTCTCTCTCTCTCTCTCTCTCTCTTTCTTCTTTTTTTCTTTCTTTCTTTTTTGGCTTTAATTATACATAGATTAAGCATTTTAAATATATACACATTAAACATCTTTTGGTTAAGACATCTTTTGAGATTCATCTGATGATTATGTGTCATTATGACAAAGGAAGGGCAAGGTGACCTCTTTAAAGTTCTTTCTATCCACTTAAGAATTCTTTTCTATTTGAAAAGGAAGTGTAGTCTCTCATCTTAAAAGTTCAGTAAGGCTACCTATCCTCTGAGCTGCTGGAGCAAAAGTATGCAACAAGAAAAATACGTTTCTTCAGACCATATCAACCCGGTCAAGAGCATTATAAGGTAATTAACTAGGATTTGTTATTGTGTTTAGTACATGGGTTCTCTTGGCTCATTACTAAGTGTTAACATTGTATAAAAATGGGGAGGACAGAGTCTAAAATTCAATCTGGGGAAAAATATTAAAAATAAAATGAAAGCATATGCAAGCAAATGAAAAAGGGATTTGCGGTTGATGAAAATCTGGACTAATTTGCAAAGCTTCATTGTATTGTTTCTAGTTCTAAATATTTGTAACTTAGAAACCATGACAGATCTCTCAAGAAACCTGAAATTAAGAAAAACAGGAGAATTATGGAGCATTTTTCATTGGCATTCTAGATTTATCTTTCATGTTTTGTTTATATTACACATAATATTCATAATCCCTGTAATGCACTTACTATATGAAATTCTAGCAAAGAACTTTATTTTCCAAGAATTTATTAATACATGATTATGTTCCACAAAGTTAAATCATTTTTAAATATAAATGACACTTATTTCTCACAAGATATTTTCTTAACTGAACATCCTTTTACATTTTCACTGGTCAGGAAAGATGAATTTCAAATGCTATGATATAAATGTTATATCAGAAATTTGAACTTATTAGCATACATGTTTCACGAGGGTCTGCATTCAATTTACTTTAATCACAGAAAGACAGAGTCTTTTAAAAGAGAATTTATACATTCTGATGCATTATAATGAAATTTAAATGTTGAGAATTTGAAAATTGCCCATGGTAAAGTATAGACAAATTTTTTAAATCCTGCTGTACATATTAAAATAACATTAAAAAAATGAGGTGTTCTAACTTTTTATCAGCGTGCTTCTTTCCTTTCTTCAAGTTAGATAAGCCAAAAATCGTATTATTTTCTGATGTTTAAGGTAGTCCTTGCTAAGATATTTTAAAGTAAAACAGTTGCTTATTTCAGTGTAAGTCATTATGTTTCATGTCAGGAATGGGGTTGAGATTAGAACGGGAAAACCGAAGTTGTCCTATGTTTTGTGCCTCAGATGGAACCATTATCCTGCCACCGCACTGTCCCTCTTTTTCCCATCCTTCTTTCACTTTGGCCATTAGAAGGCAGAGGCAAGAATCGAAAAGAAAATGATAAAATAGGAGTGGATCAAGAGGCAAAAGGCTAGGAAAGAACTTGGAGAAAGTTTTACCTCTTTAGAAGTGGAGGTGAGATAAATCACAGCAACATGCATTTATTTAGTGGCCTCCATATATTTGACAATAAGAAAAAAGCTCCCACGTGTCTAAATGGAGCCTCAATTCCTATGCTCCCCTCTCCTCTCTCACCCCACCCCCAACGTATTTCACGAACAATATTCTATGTTTCTGGGTAGGGAAATAGGACTGAGCCCAAATTTCATTCGACTGAAAGGCCAGGAACAACATTAGGGAAACTAAGCCAGTGAGGTGTGACTTTGGAAAGCCCTATCTTTTCTTTTCTTGTGTTGCCCTCCCCTTGCTTGGATCTTTTCCAGGTGGCCTGAAATTTCAAGTGGGGCCCGGATGCCCCTCAGCCGCCCTTTCTCTGCCTCACCCTTCCAACAACTCCCCAAATAAAATGTATGTATAGGCTATCTACTATTGATCTCCCCGGTATGAGTGCATAAATGAATGATTACTAAGTATTAATGTGTTACTGTGTTTTAGAAGGGTCTTTGTGGAAATTTGTGAATCTGAAGAAATGGCTAACATAATGGGACCATAGCAGAATTTAGAACCCTAAGGTTCATCACATATAAGAGAATATTTGACTTTGAGGAACCTCTTAAATCCCAACATACCAGAGGTCACATGCTCCGTCACACTTGGTTAGAGCTATAGAGTGG
>NW_017731366.1:7397449-7410694 GCF_001890085.2 Hipposideros armiger | reverse complement strand
TTTAAAAACTGTGCTGAAGACAACTTAAGGACAAATGAGACAATCTCTCCTATATGGCCAGATGACCCTGGGAAGGGGTCGGAATAATGTTATTACCCAAGCACATAATTAGAAAACCTAGTCAGGCCACTCGGTTGGCTTTGCTACCATGTCTGTGAAACCTGTCCGTTCTTTTCTCCCCCTCCTCTTCCTCCTCTTCTAACTGGCCTATGTTTTCCCCTTTAATTTTATTTGTTTTTAATGGACCCTACATTCACAAGGTACAAGAGTCCCCAGGGGCAACTCTACTTTACTGCTCCCCAGTCTAGCCTCTTGGCCCCTCGGTTTCCTCTCCAGATGCACTTAATGTTACCTGTGGACCCTTCTGGAGACAGTCTGTACATAAATATATTTATTTATGTTTTTCTTTGTAATACAAACAGTTATACATCATATACTCTATAGTCTGTCATTTCAACTATATATCTCAAAAATTACTTTCTGTTAGTATAAAAGAAGGACTGCATTGCTTTATACAGTTGCGAATGCTCATAATGTAGATGCACCATAATTCATTTAACCATTTCCTTGTAGACAGACATTTTGGTTTATCGTAATCTTTTGCTCTTATAAATGATAAAATGCTTTATGCATATTTCTTGATTGATTGATCATTTACATCATAGAAAGGGCATAAGGTGCTTGTAAACAGGATTTCAGAAATCTTAGTTCACAAGAAACCAGGTAATACTTATATTTTTATATACAATGTGTTTACTCCTTTAAGAGATACTTAATATGGCTTACTAACATAAATAAAATTTCATAAAATAAAATAAATAGGAAAAATGAGAAAAAGGCAAATTAAGATCACATGGCTCTATATTGAGGGGTCCTAGATACAAGCTATAAAAATTCACTACTTTCAACACTCTTATTTTCTATCTTGGTCTCAGTGGTATTAGCCTAAGGAGAATTATATTTCTTGTTAATTGTATCTTTCATTTCTCCACTAATTTTAATGGCATTGTAAGGTCAAGAAGCAATAAAACATTTAAAAAATTGCCTAACTACAGCTATACTCAATTGGTGACCCACAAAAATCTGAATTTGGCATAAAATGATCGTTTAGAAAATTCAAAGTGCAAGGAATGCAAGTGTGTATTCATCAAAAGTTGACCTTTGCAAATCAAGAATCTTTTATGTCATAGCACTACAAGTATCAGTGAGTGAATATTGCCAGGTATCATGCTTATCTCATTTAATCCTTTGAACAATCATGTGAAGTTGGTGTTATTAGCCCATATTGTGGATAAAGAAATTGAGACAAGGAGTGGTTAATAACTTGTCCTGTTATATAGCCTACAAATGGTAAAACCAGTGTCCAAAGCCAAATCATCTCATTATGGAGTACACACTTGTTTACAAATGTACTTTTTCTGCACCTTCTGTTACATTCTACTATTTCCTGGAAAGATGCATAAGTGTCACAGGTCACCTAGGTCTCCTTATATATTATATAAAAAGATCTCTGTTCTCTGGTACAGTTTAGTCCTGTTTGGGTCCTGGAAGAGAATATCAGAAATTTAATTTACAGCTATTATTTATCTGTAAAAAAGAGAAATAAAAAGAGATTTATTGTAATTTATGTATTTCTATTTATTATTTTTTATTTATTTACAAGTATGGATGGACACTGATGCCCTTGCTTTGTCCTTATGTCAGAAGGTAACAGTCATATGCAAGACATTGGTAATTCGATAGGAATTGTGTTGAATGTATATACTGCCTTAGGTAGTATTGACATTTTAACTATATTAATTCTTCCTATCCACGAGCATGGTATATGTTTCTATTTATTTGTGTGTTCTTTAATTTATCTCTTCAATATCTTATAATTTTCTGAGTACAGGTCTTTTACTTCNCCAGAAAGTGATCTACATAAGTAGATTAAGAGAAACAAGGATAAGAAGGTCAAATAAACTTGGGAAAAGCAAAGTTAAGTGGATGTCTTTAGAGAAGGACTTCTCAGAGCATTTACTACGAAAATACTCATTGTTAATTGCAAAGAGAAGGTAGAGTATGCTTTGATCTTGAATTCATTTATTTATTCACTCATTCAATAATTGTTTCTTGAGTACCTATTCTCTGCCACTCTGTTCTAGATGTCCCAAATAGAGCATTTCAAAAAGTTCAAAAGTTATGGAGGATATCACATAGGTTTAGAGAGTTTTGGAAAGAATTCATGAAGGAAAAGAAAACTCCGAAAATGAGTGGAAGTATGATAAGCAGATTTGTCTAGGGGAGAGGCATGCTGTTAACTAGAAATACATGACTAGCAGATACACGTAGATAGGTGCTAATACACACTTATTGAATTTACTGGAATTACATGGCATGGATAATTGCAAAAGCATGATGAAATCTACTTTGAGAATGGCAACTCATATATGTTGTCAGTTTGTACATATACATGTTCACACACGTGTGCATAACATACTCCAAAGTACTGAGAAAGACTTTGTTTTGGTGCATCAGTTAGTATATTATGAACTTGCTAAATATTAATCAAATTATCACCTGAGTTTTATTGCTTCTATTGGCTTTTTCAAATTTTAATTGGATTTATAGATTTTTTCTTCATCATCTGATTGACTTGTCAGTGTCATGTTCTGGAGTCACACCCCACAGTATCTTTATTCATTCTAAGGCCTTCAAACAAACAAAAACAAAACACAATAATTTTATCCTCAAATGTTGGTTCCATTTAATACATAAATAAAGATGCCCAGATGTTACGTGAGTTTTCTGTTGGTAATCTCGTTATTTATCCACTTTGACTTCTGTTTAATTTTCTGTTCTATTTAAGGAAGTGTTGCTATGACATACATTAACCTGACTGAGTGAGCAATTTACATAGCGTTAAAGTGAACTATATCCAGTTTTTAACTATATTTAACACATTTATATCTCCATTGAAACCTTTCCAGACACTTATAACCAACTGCCAAGTTGATCTACTTTCTTGGACGTCTAATAGGTATCTCAAACTTAATGTGTCCAAAACTGAGATTTTGATATCCTCCCCACCCCGCACCCCACCAAAGCCTGTTCCTTCTACTATTGTCATCTCACATTCCACATCAATCCCTCAGTAAGTTTTCTTTCCTTGTGTCTTAAAAATATATCCACCCTCAGATCCTTTTCACAACCCCCATTGCTACCGAATAGGGATCAAATCACCCTCATCTGTCTTCTGTGTGACTGCAAAATTCTCCCCCTGTTTCCTTAAGTCTAACTGAGTTTCCTTAGATGGTGTCAGTCTATTCAGAGCCCACTGGGGGCATCCATTTTAATTTGAATTAAAATCTTGAATCTTTACAATGATGTTCAAGGGCTTGGACCTAATTGTTACTTCTCTGTCCTCATCTCCTACTGTGTTCCCTCGGTCACTCTGTTCCAGACACTCTGGCCATGATGAGATTCCCCACATATGCCAGCCTCAGACCTTCGCACTTGCTTTTGTGCCTGGAGGACGCTTTCCCCAGATAGTCACATATCTTGCTTCTTCAACTTCAGGTATTTATTCAAATATCAATTCCTCAGTGAGACATTTCCTAACCACTCTATTTAAAATGTGAATAACCCCCAACTCCTGACACATCTTATTCTTCATCCCAGCTTTCTTTTCCCCATTGCCACTTATCACTATCTAATATACTATATACTATTTCACTNAAGAAGTACAAATTGATACTTACAAAATAGGCATGGAGATGTAAACTACAGCATAGAATATAGTCAATAATATTGTAATAACTATGTATGGTGCTAGGTAGGTAATAGGCTTATTGGAGGAATCACTTGGTAAATTATATAAATGTCTAACCATTATGCTGTACACCTCAAAATAATATAATATTGAATGTCAACTGTAATTTAAAATTTAAATTAAAAAAATAATTTTTTAATATTGCATAGTTAGAAGTTAGACTTTACCTGAATTTCTCCATATCTTATTTTTTCATTTCTTTTTTTCATTGCAGATTGCTTTCATTTTTTTCTTTTTCTTTCTCTTTTTTTCTTTGTTGCTTTTGGGAGAGTTTTTCCCTTGCATCTTTCCTCTTAAAAGTCTGATTATTTATCTTTATAAGTCTCTAAAAAAGATGCTACAATCTTTTTTTTTCAGTTAAAGTTTATTGGGTGACAATGGTTAATAAAGTTACATAGGTTTCAGGTGTACAATTCTGTAATACATCATCTGTATATCACATTGTGTGTTTACCACCCAGAGTCAGTTCTCCTTCCATCACCATGTATTTGACCCCTTTATCCTCATCTACCGCCCTCCTCCCCCTTTACCCTCTGGTAACCACTAAACTATTGTTCTTTTAAGTACCATGTTATTACAGATTTTCTGCAAACTTTTGGCAGAAAATTTCCCCTAATTAACAATAAGTTTGAATTAACTTCTCAAAGTATGACAAGACATTTACAGGATTTATTCTCTCAGCAAACATTTATTGTGCACTGTCAAGGTGACAACTTAATCTCAGTCAATTTGGGGATCTTGTCTATTTTTTATAGGGTCTCATTTAGCTTTGAGTGTTGTTATAGACTAGATGTTTACCTGGCTCTAAAACACATCTATTTAAATTAGCATCTTTAGAGGCTCCTTTTGGTTTATTTGGAACTCAGCCATGTCTCAGATGTGACCAAGAAGATGTCATTCATTCTTGGCTTCATGGCTCCCTTGAGACTGACTTCTAATTTCCTTATTTTTTCTCTTCCACTCCTGGGAGCAGTGAGATACTTCTGCATCTCCTAGAGCCCAGAAAAAATCTCTGTGAACTTGTCTGAGGTCCCATGTGACTAGATACCTGCATAACTTACATTCGTTTCCTCTTAGGAGACTTGTCCTCCTTTCTTGATGTCTACTTCAGAACAAATGCACCGATTCCTTTCTTTCTCAAATCCCATACAATTACTAGGGATTTTTGCTAAAAAACTATCTTAGAATATTGTTTGCATTTAACACCAATTTCAAATGCTACCTAGCTGATGCAATGTGTTACACTAACCCTTATTTGTAATGTGTTAATAGACATAAGTACATACTTTTCTCTGTCTAAACCTTATTGCAACAAATACTTTTTAAGTATTTTTTTAAGGACAACTAAATATCTGTATCTGTGTAAACATGAATTGCTAATTTGTTAAATAGACTTTCTAAAGCTTCATTCTAAATACTTCAATGATTACATTGTAGTTTAAAAATACCAAGAAGTTGGGCCGGCTGAGTGGCGCGGTGGTTAAGAACTGGCTTGGGACGCCAGAGGGCCCCAGTTCGGATCCCACATATGAGGGCCAGTGACACTGCCCTCTACAGCAACTTGTCTGTTCCCCTTCCTCCAATTCCCCAATATAAAAATCTTAAAAAAAAAAACCACAAAAAACCAAGAAGTTATAATATATGCTGGGGGGATAGAAATTTAAGGATTAATCAGTTGGTTTAGCTCAAAGCATTTTTAAAAATAACTTTAGGTTAGAGAAATGAGAAATGAATTTCACACACAAATTGAACATTTTACAAACCATTTAAATAATATCATTGTCTACCTATAAAAATGTCAGTGGCATTCTAAGAAATATAAAAATATTGCATCATTTGTTCCATGGCTTATTTTTTACTTTTTAAATTTATGACTGTTTATATTATTTGTCTTTTTATAGAGACTCATTCTGTCTTCCATGATTTTGGAAGTGATTGCTTTAATCTATTTAATTTCTTAGAGAAATTTCTGATGATTTTTTTTAAATGTTAACTTTTATTCCATATCTTACATCTTGTTTGTGATTCCAGAAAATCACATTTTTAACTGAACTAAACAACATAATGACAGCAACAAAAGTTCATGTAGCATAAATTAATAGTTTTCATTTTCTGCTTTCCCTTCAATTTTCTTCAATTTTTTGAGTAGGCTTACTTCTAAAAACAGTATACATTTCTTTTTTTTTTTACCATAATATTGTAACATAAATGCTTGTTTATATTACCACCTGGTCTTTAAAATTATATATATATATATATATATATATATATATATATATATATATATATATATAATTGGTGTGACAATTGTTAGCAAAGTTACATAGATTTNGCTTCCTGGGCTTGTATGTCATTTTACTTCACCAGGTTAGGGGAGTTTTTGGTCATTATTTTTTCAAATATGTTCTCAATCCCTTGCTTCTTCCCTTCTCCTTCTGGTCGTCCTGTGATGTGAATGTTGTTGTGCTTGATGTTATCACACATGTCTCTTAAATTGTTTTCATTGTTTTTTGTTCTTTTTCCTTTTTGTTGTTTCAATTGGGTGAATCCTACTACTTTGTTTTCTAAATTTCTGATTCGATTCTCTGCTTCATCTAATCTGCTGGTGATTTTTTCTAGTGTTTTCTTTACTTCAGTTATTGTATTCTTTATTTCTGACTGGTTATTTTTCATGGTTTCTATATCCTCCTATGTTTGCTACCTCTTTGTTGAAATTCTCACTAAGTTCCTTCATCATTCTTATCATCAGTCTTTTAAACTCTATATCTGGTACGTTGACTGCCTCCGTTTCATTTAGCTCCATTTCTGGAAGTTTCTTCTGTTCTAGTATTTTGGACATTTTTTTTGTTTCCTTACTCTGGCTGTCTCTCTGTGTTTGCTCCAATGTATCAGGTAGATCACCTAAGTCTCTCAGTCTTTGCTGGATGATCTTATGTAGTATTTTTCCTTTGTAGTCAAATTGCTCAGTCTCCCTAATCTCCTGTGCATGTGTTCCAGAGGTGTTCTTTGTGTTGTGAGTGTTCTCCTGTTGTAGTTGTGACTTATCGCTTTTGGTGTGTCAGTGGGTGGGGTTGATTCCCAGGCTGACTAGCTATGAGGATTGGCAATGCCCACAGTGTATGAGCTGCTATGTGAGGGCTGACCTGCTCAGTGGAGGCTTCACCCCTGTGGGTTCTTGTGCGTGTTGAGAATTCCCTTTGGGTATGCTGCTTGTAGGTGAAACCAGGTAGTGCTCTTGTTTGGGCTGAAGCCGGCCTCTGGGTTTATTGTTTCTGGTGTTTCTTGAGTGATTGACAAACATTTTAAACCTGAGCATCCACAACTATTTTTAGTGACAACCAAAAGGCTTTTTGCTTTTGTACAATTAAAAGTGAAATAAATAATTATTCATTATAGATTTATCTCATCCTTATAAGATTCTATATCTATGCATGTTTTATAATGAATAAAACTTTCCATAGAATTGGACATACCTATAATTAATAAATAAATTTGAAAATTACACATATTAAAGGTAAATGGTTAAAATACGTTTGGAGATGGAATGAGCACTTAACAAGTTTGAAAAACACCACTTGGTAAGCAGTAATTTTAGATTAGTAATATATGTATTATATATATGTTTCCTCTTTTTACTTGTGATGAGTTGAACTGACGAACTGAAGCCTTGTTTGACACACATTCTTTTCTAGGTTTCCCCAGATATTTGATATAAGTTTTTAAATCAGCCCAAGGAAATGTAGTTAGCCAGTTGGAAAATTATCTAATGCACTTTTTGTTAGAAATCAAGCCCTTTGTGAAGACCCAGATTTAAACAAATAAGACCTGTTTTTTCTTCAAATAAGAATAAATGTAATTGTAGATTTTGTTAGAAGTAAAGCCATAAAGCACTTTAGCAGTCTGGGTTTTCCATTAGCTCCTTTCAAATTCTCTCAGCCTTGCACAGAAACCCATTTCATTATGTAAAAGAGTAATTTACCACTAATCAGCATCTCCAATGACAACCAAGATGTGTTTGTATGTTCTAAAAGTAGTTTAATTAGACTGTACTCTAAGATTTGCCACATGATCCAAGCTAACAAGGTTAGTTTGAAACATGTGTTGAACTACCAGTCTTCGTTTATTGAAAATTAATTAGAACAATTTATATTATAAAATAAATAATCAGCTATGTACCAAAGCTACTGGGCGAATCTCCTTTTAGTGTGGTGTGGCCATTGCAGAGGTCAAGATGTGGTGAAACCTATGAAAAAGTTTACAGGAAAGCATTAATGACAGATCCTAAACAAATCTGCCCCATCATTAGCATAGTCTGATACATCAGTGGCAAAGCCTATTTCCTGTGACCTTTTCCTATGGATATGTATCTGCAGCAATTAGGAGCACAATCTAAGCCTAGAAAACTAGGGTTATTGGCTGTGAGATCTTGGGTAACTTATTTAAATAACCATGCTTCTGTTTCCTTATCTTTGAGGAGATAAGAATAATACTTTTCTCATATGGTAGTTGTAAAGGTTATGAAGTGAAATCATGCAATTAAAGGTCTTATCAAATAGAAGGGTAGGAATATGGATTTATATTCAATAATTGTAAACTATTAGTATTATAAATAATGGCAAACGTAATCGAATAGTTACAAAATATGATGTCATACTTAGTATCACAGTTTCAATGAGCATTATCAGAGATGCAGAAAATTTCAGATGTGGTAACATCAATATGAACATGTCTTTTCCCCTTTACCAGGAGCTATTAGTTTAAGTAAGTAATGAATAATTTCAAAATAAAATTCCTTAATAATTGGTGCAATATTTCCCCAAATGATTTATACCCAATGTCATGACTATGTGTAGAAAAGATCTCTCCAATGAATACAAATTAAAATAACTGATCTAGATTTCCAAAACTGGAACTGCCTTTGGGGCCAGCTGTGATGTCTCATCTCTTCATTTGTGTGTGTGTGTGTGTGTGTGTGTGTGTGTGTGTGTGTATCTTAAACTAACATTGTAGGTTTTAGAATGATGCTTACAAAGATGGTCAGGATGTAGATGCTGGACCCTCATTCTTTTGAGATAATATACCAACTCTTGAATAGTATATATATTGATCAAAATTGATAATGAACTTCAAAGTCCAAAATATCATCAGAGTGGCATTTATAAAAATATAGATAATAATTCTTTGAAAGTCTAGGTCAATGAAATTCAACCAACAACTTCTTGGGTCCTGAGCATGTGACTTACTTTGAGCCATCTTTTAAAGTTAGTGGCAGCAGCTCAATTAGCCAACATGGAGGACCTAGTGACAACATCTTTATAAATCTTTTCTTGTCCCTGATGCTTCTGTTCTACTTTGTGTAAGTATTTGTGTTTCATGATTATTTTCTTATATTCTGCACTCTTTTTCTCATTGAGAATGAGAGCTGACACTTTTAGGTATAAGTTTCCAATGAGGGCCATGTCTCCTTACTAGTTTGAGGGAAACCACTGACCCTTGAATACCAGATCAATCCAAGACAAAAGAACAAAGTTTAACACATGACTTTCTTCTACTCTTTTTCCTCAGTGTAGATCATCTACCTTATACAACTGGGAAATCTGGAGCTCTAAAGGATCAGGTGTAGCAATTTTCCAGAATATTCCTAACAGAAAGTCCTACAGTGTTCCTACTGAAATGCTACTTTTCTTCTCTTTGTCTTTTAGTTTACATAGGAAGGTGGAGGTTTCTCAGTAGTGCCATGTCCAGATGAAACTAGGATTATCCCATCAGTAGTAGGAATGCCACTGTACATTTTTATACTCTCATTAATCTAGCCTGGCAATGGTTTCCTAGCTGAGTTCTGGGCTTTCACCCTTTTAAAATGTATGTTAGAGAAAGCTAACTCGGGTTAATAGGTTTCCTTCCCTGTATCAGACATAATAACTTAAGTTTTGACTGCCCAGCAGTTGAACCCATCATATTTTGAAGGAATCACATTATGTGGTTTTTAGCAAGAGATTGGATGCTGTCTCCTCTAGAGAATATATGAAAAGATAATCTCTCTTCCCTCTCCTGGAAGCTATGGAACCCACATTCTCCTAATCTATGCTCCTACTCACCATTTTGAATCTGAGCTTGTGATATAAAAAAGAAGAGGTGATTTGGAAATTATTACACTGGGACATTGTAGCTCAGTGACCAACATCAGGTAACCAGCAGGAGCGACCCTGAAGTGCCAGCATCTTTCTAATGATGCCGTTTTGTTTTGTTTTTTTGTTTTTGATATTTCCTTGGTGATTCCTTTTATCCAGCCCCTCTTGGTTCCAGATCATTCCTGAGCCTGTTTACAACACCGTTGTCCAGTCTATGAGAATCCATGACGTTCTTCCAGTAAATTCCTTTGTAACTTAAATGTGACCCACCAGAATTTGGCCTCTGCCTGTCTTTCAACTTATCTCTAATTATACCCCTCAACAAAAACCATACAAAAATCATAGCGCTTGCCATGCCCCCAAAACATTCTTATGATAAATGATTTGTTCTCTCTCCCTCTGCCAAGCTACCTCCTGAAATTTCTTCTATTCTTCAAATCCCTGGATGAATTCAACCATCTCCAGTTTAGAATACTCTTGCCCCCATAATAGAAAGGCAGCATAGTTCAGTGGAAACTATGAAAGCCATCTTCTTGGACCCATGTCAAAGGCACTCTATTGCACTTGATTTGGAGTCTACAGTTCATCATCTTCTGGAGTAATATTTCAATTTATTTAAGGTGGAGCAATTCAAAAGTTATGAAAAAAAGTATGTATTCATTGAATCAGTATTATTCCATGCTTCTCTAGAGGTAAGGTTAAGTAAAGAATTCTTTGTGAAACAATGTAATGTATCAAATTTTAATTTTATAAAGTGAAAAGTAACTCACAGTAAGCACTCATTAAGTACCTAAGGTTTGTTGGACAAAGTAGCAAAACAACATGAGATTAATTTTTTTTCTTTTCAGATTATTTGAAATAAACTCCATTGGAAGTCCACAGGGCTTAGTACACTTTTTAGTTTTCTGTTGACTAGGTCTGATCACTCGCATTTAGAAAAATCTAAAGAGAAATATCTGTCGATTCTATGAGCCCCTGTGATATAATTTCAATAAATTTTTTTATGACTTAAAGTAACCAACGTCATTTTCTGTTGTTTGCAACCAGAAAGCCTAACCACAAACTCCTAATCAAAAACACCTACCTTTGTATTACACAGAGAATTAAGTCCACACTAATCAGTTTGGCTTCCAAAATCACCTGAGAAAAATATAGTCATTTTAGATGGCACTGCAAGATCTGACAAGGAAACTAGAAATCTAAAAATTATTGCCGATAATTAGCATTGTCAATCTTCTCTTACAGAACTTTTGTTATGATTCTCAAAGCTAATTGACAGCAAGTCTTGATGACCTCAGGGGGAGGAGGAGATAAAAAGTAATAATAGAACAAGAAAACTGAAAAGCAATGCAATCCAAAATCAGGCTATCATTTAAAAATCTTTGGAATGTCTAAGATTCAAAATGTGTTATCTCTTAAAAAGTTGATTTTGAGTTATAAAAACTATTTGGTTGAAGCATGGAGTTTTGCTGTTAGGTATAAACTCATTGTGCCACCTGTTAATTCTCACCCAATGTGGTCATTAAGCTATACTGTGCTGATGTAAAGCAGTGTTAGGAACTTTCTTTAGAAAACTCTTTATCATATAGCACCTATTAGTATGGTTATTTGCTTCACAGAGTAAAGAAAATGGCTTTAATCTAATTTGCTTCATCATTCCCCTCTCCCCAACAAATCCACAAAATTTAATTTCAAGAAGTAAAAGATGGATATTGAGTACATGTAGCATAAGATAAAGTGATGATTATGTAACCTAGATTATTAGATTGGTTTTTATCATCTTTTTTGGTATTGAGTTCAGAGTCTCCTTAGATAGAAATCCTATTTTAAAATGTTCTAATTTGGGGAGAATATTATACTATCCCTCCTGTCTACTGCTCACTTGTACACTTAAGGGGAAGGTAAGTTGCTTTGAATTTAACTACTGAAGATTGAGATATCTGTCTCTGTGTGGTTAACCTAATTGTAGTACAATGGTTCCTGCCAGGTTTTAGCCATAGAACTCTTTATTTACATGACATTTTTATGCTGAAGACTGGTATGTAAATACATAGAAGAGGGACTCTTTGTGGTAAACTAGGATATCAAGGATCTCCTTTCTGCAACTTCGCAGCCTGTCCTTTGCTACACCCCCGCTCCGCCTCCCACATGTTACCCCCATGAAACTCTTAGGGGAATCTAAGAGCTGACAGTCTCAGATACGTAACTTTGAACTAAATGTCCTGGTATTTGAAAACAAATAAACAATAACAGCAACAACTATATATAAATATACTTTTTAACTAACTTTATTATCACATGATGATGCGACATAGGCATATAAGCAGTCAACTGTTTTAAAACATGTTTTAATGTAGATTTTTATAAATAAAAATTTATGTGCTTTTCATTATTTGTTCCATATTTTTTTTAGCAAGTTTGTCTGGTGTTTTTGTTGACGTCATCTAGAACTTTTACTCAGATCATAGCTGAAGGCCACTAAGAAGTTAGGAAAAAGAGAGAGAGATCATAGGTCCCAGCAGTGGGGGCCGCACATCCGGGCTGACGTACAGGCCAGATGACCTTTGGATTTGTTCTCTTCCTCTGGAAGAAATGGAGCTGCACTAAAAGTTTCCATATTTTCCAAAATTTCAGCATGATAAGGATCACCTGGGGTACTTGCACTTGCTCAAAACACAATGTCCCAGATTTATTCCAAACACATTTAATTCTCAGGAGAGGGCCTAGGAAGCTATGTATGTGTTTGACAAGACCTCCAGGTGATTTTTGTCACCGGAAACTTGGGAAACAATGAGTTGAACGACTCTAACACCCATTCTAATTTGGAAATTCTACAATTTTCTTAACGTTTCTGTGATAATAAAATATTTTAATTAAAGCTATGGAGTTTTGAGTGGAGATGGTGGGAGGAAGGAAAAATACTTCCTTTCAGATGAAAAGGATGTTGAATTTGGCATTTTCTATGAACATTTCTATGAATATTTCTATTTTAATATATAATATATGCATCCCTATGTTCATTGCAGCATTATTTATAATGGCCAAGATATAGAAGTAAGATAAGTGCCTATTAATAGATGACTGGATAAAGAAGATGTGGTACATATAGACGATGGAATTACTTAACCAGAAAAAGAATGAAATCCTACCATTTGGGAAAACACGGATGAATCTAGAGAACATTAATTTAAGTGAAATAAGTCAGACAGAGAAAGACAAATACCACATAATTTCACTTATATGTGGAATCTAAAAAGCAAAAAAAAATGAACAAACAAAACAGAAACAGACTCATAGATACAG
>NW_017731366.1:7384469-7394775 GCF_001890085.2 Hipposideros armiger | reverse complement strand
TATGTTCACTACTCAGACTCAGTTCCTTTTCCATCATCATATATTTGACCCCCTTTACCCTCATCTACCACTCCCCTCCCCCCTTACCCTCTGGTAACCACTAATCTATAGTCTGTGTCTATGAGTTTTGTTTCTTCATTTGTTTTTCTTGTTCTTTTGTTGCTTTCAGTTTCATATCCCACATATCAGTGAAGTCATATGGTTCTTGACTTTTTCTGTCTGACTTATTTTGCTTAGCATTATAATCTCAATATCCATCACTGTGGTCACAAATGGCACTATTTCATCTTTTCTTATGGCAGAATAGTATTCCATTGTGTATATCTACCGCAACTTCTTTATCCAATCATCTATTGAAGGACACTTTGGTTGTTTCCATGTCTTGGCCACTGTAAATAAAGCTGCAATGAACATTGAAGCACATGTATCTTTACAGATAAATGTTTTCAGGTTTTTTGAGTAGATACCCAAAAGAGGGATTGCTGAGTCATATGGTGGCTATATAATATGCCATCAGTTGCTTTGCCATACTTTAATTAGTTCCAAATTATTAAACAGAATCCAGTTTGTTTATATTAGATATAACTTTGTAATAAGAATCTTATATGTACATTTTAGCCAAAACTGAAGGGGAAATGTTACTGGGTTAAAGAGAGCTAAAGTTTTTTTAGGGTTCAGTGTAAAGTTTTTTAGGGCTTAATATCCGTACAATTAAACCACTTATTTTGAAGTATAACAATTTCAACAGGCCATGAATTGTTGGTGAAAAGTTCAGGTCGTCTAATGTTTTTACTCAACCTTTTCAGCACTTCCAAATAGTAAACTTGGTTAACTGTTTGTCCAATTGGTACAAATTCATAATGAATAATCCCTCTGATATCAAAAAAGGTTAGCAACATTGTTGCAATTAGTTCACAATCTTGATTGTCAGACCTCATATGAACCAGAATACTTTATATGAATTACATTGATTTAAAATTATGTTTCAGAGCACTTAAGATTTTGCTTCCCAGCAATTGTCACTAGTTTGGCTCAAATAAACTCTTATAAAAAATTAAAAAATAATAAATTAATGAAAATAAGATAAAACGGTTCATTGTTTTACTTGTCATTTACTTGATAACTATCCACAAAAAGAAACTAATAGTATCTCCTACTGTATGATACTTGCTTCCTTTTATATTTAGCATAGATGTCAGTATAAAAATTGTGATATAGAAAGGTGAAATGCTAAACAGAATTAAATGTATATTAAGACAACCATACACAGTGAATAAATTTTATAAAAATATATAAGTAGATTTTTTAAACTCATCCTGACATTTAAAGTTTTCCTGAGCCATTTTCTAGTCAAACTTAAAAAGATGACATTTTCAGTATAATTTCTTTTAATTTAAAAATTACCCATGGAATTTTGTATTGTAACATCCTTTTTTTAAGCATTGAGAAAAGTTAAGGTGATAAAGCTAGTATAATGAGTATGATAATTACAGTGCTATTGGGATTAGCTACCACAATATTATTGCCCATCACCTTAAAAGTTAACTTCTTAGTTTAGCCTCTATGTTTATTTTTAATAAATGCTTTACCTCACAAGTTGCCTTTCAATATCATCAAGTTAAGCTGTCAAATGTCAGAATTAGATTGGCTTGACTGCCTAATTAAATACAGATTCATCTGGAACAGTGTTCTTCTGCTCTCATATTTCACTCTAATATCCGATCAAATTCAGAGTGACCCCTACATGGCCTAAACTTTAGAGCAAGGTCAAACAGACAAAAATACCAACCCTCTCCTGTGTTGCTGTTGAGACAATTCTTGACCTAGAAAAAACAATGTCAACTTAGTATAAGTTAGAAGACTTAAACACAGTGACAGAGGGGGCACCCCCAAAATGGGGAAGGCCTATGCTGACATGACTCAATAGCGAGGAGGCAGAATGCATCTGTGCGTTACTCTCAGTGGTCCCCACTTTTCCCAGAATTGTCACAATACATTGGGAAGGAGGAAAAATGGTGGTGACTGCCTGCTTGAAACATTCTTCCCTAGCGACATCATACAAAAAGGTGGAGGCAGCTGAAACTGAGAGGAAAGATGGTCAGCCGGGAAACCTGAACTCTACCCCCCACTGTTCTCTTCATTCACTGCATGGGGTGAGCAAAGCCACTCTGTTTCTCTCGGATTGGGTTTGTTTCACTGAGAAATGTAGGAGTTGGTCTATGTGCGCCGTAAGATGGCTCACCGTTCTAAATTTCTGAGCTTCTCTGATCACCAGTCTATGAAAATTCCATTTCTTGAGTTCTCTGGCTGGCTTTATGATATTGTAAAAATCACAGCAAGGTTGAGCTTTCTACATGTATTGAATAAGCTGGATTTCTCTCAGGCTAGCTAAAATTTAAAAATGCAGTGTAACATCACTTGGTCTGAAGAAAATCTTTACTTATATGATGACTGTGAAGGGAGAGGATTAGGAATAAGCTTGGGAACTAGAAATATTTTTTAGACTGTCAAAAACAAAAGTCACCCTGTAGAGGAGATCCCAAGTTGCACGGCACCGCTAGTAAGACATCTGTTCCTGAGAGGGCCAACCTCTGACAAGGCCCTGACGACCCTCAGACATGGACAAAAACTGCTCTCTTTCTGATCCACTGCTAGTGCTGGGGGGTGAGCCACAGGGACAGGAGGTAGTTCCACTGTGTGCCTTTGCTGGGTGTTGGGCTAATCACTGTACTTGGTAAAGTCAACTACTATATTTAAAGTTTTTTCAAAATAAGCAAGTTCTTCGCACATAAGTAAGAAAGGCAGCACAAATTCAGTATCTAGCTTACACCACCTAATTTTGACACTTGATTGAAAAGTACAAAGTAGAACCCATCCAAGAGCATTTTTCTCCCTCTTCAATGAGTCACAGTGGGAGAGGGGAGAGATAATAATCAGTGTGTCCAATTTACAAGTAATGACTAGTGAACACCTATGTGATTGCTAAGCTTACATGGTTTTTGAACAAAATAAGGCATTTTTTACATTAGTAGATCTATTCAGTCTCCTCCAAATACAACAAATGAAGATTAAGTATTTTTACATTTTAAAATGACTAGAGAATCAGTGTATAATTTGGGAAATTATAAACCACATGCAGATTAGCAAATGGTAGGCAAATCTTTTACTATATTTATCCTGTCCTAGTTTAATGACCTCTACTAAGCCCTTTTTCCATTAGTCTAGTCCAGTGAACCATAGACTTAAGAGGGATTTTTCAAAATAGATTGAGCATAAAATACAATGAAAATTATCCACTGAAGACCTAGGGGCCAACTGAGAGCATGATAATAACTGTACTTATATCCCAAAACATTAAAATACAACATCATAATAACAATAGTAGTGTTGAAAAAATGTAGGAAACTAATGTTATTCTACATTGCATATAGAAAAATGAATGTATAACTTTGTTCTATTGACCTACATAGTAGACACCACTGGATACTGACATATGAATATGAATGACTTATTTAGCCTTTCTCCACCTTGGTTTCCATTTTTGTAGAACAAACATCATAGTATGATGTACAGATAAGGTTTTTTGAGGAGTAGATGAAATCAACATGGAAAGTCTTATAACTGGCACATATTAATTCAATTAACAGTGTCTTTAAAATAACATGAATAAAAGCACACATTCTACAGACAGAAACCTTTAAAATCTTAGCTTTCCCTTGTATCAGCCTTATAACCTTGGGAAAATTACTTTACCTCTGTGGATTTAGTTTCTTCATTTGCAGGAGTTAAAAATATCTAGTATGCAATGTTGTTTCAAGCCTTAGTGATAGTATATGTAAAACACTGACTCAGAGCTCAATAAATGTGCATAGTAAATGCCAACAAAATATTATACATGTATATGTATAAATTCATGAAAATGAAAATGTGTAATTATAAAGGTATGTTTAGATTTTTACACTGGGATTTTAAAATATTATAAATGTTAGTATGTCATTTTAGAATATATGATATTTTTCTGCTATTCCTGCTTATGCCATACAATGTAATATAATCACTTACATAATATGTTACTTCACCCATCCAACAGCCATTTGTGAACTATGTACAGGCAAAGGTCAAATGACTACTCTCACAGAGGATATTTAGAAGAAGTGATTCTGGATATCACCAGAGGTTTTTTGTTTGTGGGTTTTGTTGTTGTTGTTGTTGTTGTTTTAGATAATCACAAAATGTGTTTAGAAATACACATTACAACAATGTGTATTTCTAAATATGTATTAATAAATACAACAATGTATATTTCTCTTTACAACAATGCCATGTCTTTCCAAGTTGGGAGTAACACAAAACTAAACATTTGAAAGAATTCTGCCCTGGATCTTGAAAATAAATTGAACAGTAATATTTAGATAGTAGTGTTATTTTGGCGTGCTCATTTCCCAGATGCTATGTTTATTTTTTTTTCCTGTTACAGAGATAGTAAATGTAGTAGCTTATGCCTCAGAACACTTTTGCTTTTAACTCTGAGAAAATCTCATTATATTTTTGTATTATAGATTCAAAAATAAATCACTGTCAGAAAAATGGTAATGAGCACATTACCAACTTTCTGTTACATTTAATTTGGCTTTTCTGCTATCATTTTTCACCCTGAAGATACAATAAAAGACTCCAGATTCAGCAGGACTCTGCAGGATTGGTAATTTGCATTTTTGAACACCTTTTAGGTGGTCTAAAGGTATGAACATCAAGGTACAGCAAGGAGTTCTAGATTTTACTGTTAACTTTTTACCCTCGTCGATCTTTCCTTTTCTTATATATTTTTGGAACCTGGACAAAGCATTTGTCCTGTATGAAACAATGATGTCATAATGATTTTATTAAGAATTATTAGACAGGGAGGAGAGAGGGAAAATGGCGGCTGTGAGGAGGGCTCCCCGAGTTCTCCCTTGGAAATCGCCGCAATTTGAACAGCTGTAATTCATCAAAGGAACCTCTACTCATCACAGACCAGCTAAGAAACTTGCATGACAATACTTGAAGGTGGGCAGACCAGGGGAGTTGGGGAAAAGAGAGAGGGGACTTGCCTGCAGAGGCGCAGTCTGCACCCCTGGCTGTGGAGACAAGGGACCCCAGGAGGCAGATCGGATAGCATTGCAGCATCAGGGCGGGCTCAGTCCCTGTGCTCCTGTGGTCCCGAGCCAGGAGCATGGCTGGAGCATCTGAGGCTGAAGCCTCAGCTCAAAACGGCGGCGAGACGTTTTGTTTTGTTTTGTTTATTCTCTCTCTCTCTCTCTCTCTCTCTCTCTTTTTTTTTCTCAGACTGAAAGGAAAACACAACTGCATTGATAAGAACCCTGGTCCCCGCAATCCCAGAGTCTTAAACTGACCTCTGAATGGAGGAGTAGTGTCAGATTACAGGGGTGATCTTACTCCCGGGGGGTTGAGGAACTCAGTGGCCGGGAAGAGGCTGCAGAGTGTGGGCCTACCTACCCTGCCCCCACTTCTCCTGCGCAGCTTGGGAGGCAGGGCAACTTCAGCTGCTGAGTCACTCGCAGGACCCGGGGCAGGTGGATTTTAGTGGCTCAGAAATCTCAACCCCCCCACACACACACACACACACACAGCCTCCAGCGGAAAGAGCGCCTGAAGACGCACATGGAACCTGCTGGCTGCGCAGCTCTCAGTGTGCCTCTGGGCAGGCGAGAGCAGAAATGGCACTGACTTTGTAAAAACTACCAATCACACCTCAACTCCATTCATCTAGACCTGCATTGCCAGGGTCACTAGGCACCATGTGGCCGGCTCTGCCCCCACAAGACGCAGAGAAGCTTCTGTATAGCAGAGAACAACCTGGAAAGAGCTTGGTGGACTTTAGCCAAGACTGGCACTGGGTGTTTTTTGGTGTTTTTTTAATTTCTTTTTGTTTGTTTGCCTTGTTTGGGTGTTTTGGGTGTTTTTGTTTTTCTATTTCATTATCATTTTTGTTTTTTTTATATAGATATATATGTGTGTATATATATATATGTCCATATACATGGGTGTGTAGAGGTATGTATATATGTGTATTTCTTTCTTTCTTTCTTTCTTTCTTTCTTTCTTTCTTTCTTTCTTTCTTTCTTTCTTTCTTTCTTTCTTTCTTTCTTCCTTTCTTTCTTTCTTTCTTTTTCTCCCTTCCTTGTCTCCCCCCTCTCTCTCCCTTCTTTTCTTCTTTCTTTTCAAGACTCTACTTTTTCTCCTTTCCATTTTTCTGCAATTTTTTTTGTATGTTTGATATTTCTGTGCATGTTGAGTGTTGGTTGTTGGTTGTTTTTTACATGTGAGAGTATCTGATTTCTTTTGGTGGCTGTTGTGGTCAAACTTGTTGATCTGTTTTGCTCTAAATTGCTTTGCTGTAGGTCCCATCCAAAGAGGCTCAAGAATCATCACATCCAGAGGCCAACTTTAGACCAAACCAGAGCACTACCAGGTTTGACCTACAAGAGTTACACCCAAAGGGAAATCTCTACAGGCACAAGAGCCCATAGGGGCCAAGCCTCATCGGAGGGGTCAACCCTTACACAGCAGCTCATAAACTGTGAACACAGATAATCCTCACAGCTAGTCGGCCTAGGAGTCAGTCCCACCTACTGTCAAGCCAAAAGCAATCAAAGCTCAACTTCAACAGGAGAAGACACACAACACAAGGAACACCCCTGGTACACACACACAGGAGAATAGGGAGACGGAGCAATTCAAATATAAAGGACACATACCACATAAGTCCATCCAGAAAAGACTGAGAGACCTAGGAGATCTACCTAAGATATTGAAGCAAGCACAAAGAGTAAGCCAGAATGCGGAAACAAAGAAACACATCCCAAATAAAAGAACAGAAGAAACCTCCTGAGGAAATAGAGGCAACCAATCTTTTGGAGACAGAGTTCAGCACACTGATGATTAGAATGTTCAAGGAAATTAGTGAGAATATAAAGAAGGATAGAGAAATCATGAAAAACAACGAGCTAGAACTAAAGAATAAAACTACTGAAATAAATAATAAACTGGAAGGAATTACCAGCAGATTGGATGATGCAGAGGATCGAATCAGTGACTTAGAAGACAAGATAGCAGAGATCACCCAAGAGGAACAACAACAACAAAAAAGAATAAAAAACATTGAAAATAATTTAAGAGAGCTGGGCGATAATATCAAGCCCAACAACATGAGCATCATAGGAATACCAGAAGGAGAAGAGTGGGAGCAAGGGATCAAGAACATATTTGAAGTAATAATGTCTGAAAATTTCCCTAACCTGGCAAAGGAAATTGACATGCAAGCCCAGGAAGTGCAGAGAGTTCCAACCAAGATGAACTCAAACAGGCCCACACCAAGACACATTATAGCAAAAATGGCAAGGGTTAAAGACAAAAGACAGAATCCTAAAAAACAGCAAGGGAAGGCAGCAAGTTACTTACAAGGGCACCCCCATAAGATTATCAGCCGACTTTTCTACAGAAACTCTGCAGGCCAGAAGGGAGTGGCAAGAGGTCTTCAAAGTGATGAAAAACAAAGGCCTACAACCTAGATTGCTTTATCCAGCAAGGCTCTCATTTAAAATTGAAGGAGAGATAAAGAGCTTCCCAGAAAAGAATAAGCTAAAGGAATTCAATTCATTACCACCAAGCCAGCATTGCAGGAAATGTTAAAAGGGCTTCTTTAAGCAGAAGAAAGAAAAAAACAACCTAATTAATGAAGACCAGAAACACAACTAAATGGCAATAACTACACAGCTATTAATAATCACATTAAATGTAAATGGATTAAATGCTCCAATCAAAAGACATAGGGTGGCTGAATGGATAAGAAAGCAAGACCTTTGCATATGCTGTATACAAGAGACTCACCTCAGATCAAAAGACACATACAGGCTGAAAGTAAAGAGATGGGGTAAAATATTTCATGCAAATGAAACTGAGAAAAAAGCTGGAGTAGTGACAGTTATATTAGATAAAATAGACTTTAAATTGAAGAATATAATGAAGGACGAAGAAGGGCACTTGATAATAATAAAAGGACCGATCTAACAAGAGGACATAACCCTAGTAAACATCTCTGCACCTAACATAGGAGCTCCTAAATGTATAAAACAGTGGGGTTCCAGCCTGGTTTGTGGCCACATGGCTAAACGCACGAAGAAGGTCAGAATCGTTGGTAAATACGGGACCAGTTATGGTGCCTCCCTCCGGAAAATGGTGAACAAAATTGAAATCAGCCAGCACGCCAAGTACACTTGCTCCTTCTGTGGCAAAACCTAGATGAAGAGACGAGCTGTGGGGATCTGGCACTGTGGTTCTTTCATGAAAACAGCAGCTGGTAGTGCCTGGACCTACAACACCACTTCTGCTGTCACAGTCAAGTCTGCCATCAGAAGACTGAAGGAATTGAAAGACCAGTAGAAACACCACAACGGAACCAGTAGACTATAATAAATGGTAGAGGACTTCAACACCCTGCTGTCACCAATGGACAGATCCTCTAGACAGAAAATCAATGTGGAAACAACGGCCTTAAATGACACATTAGACCAGCTGGATTTAGTCAATATTTTTAGGGCATTTCACCCCAAAACTACTGAATATACATTCTTCTCAAGTGCACATGGAACATTTCCCAAGATAGACCACATATTAGGCCACAAAAGAAGTCTCAATAAATTTTAAAAAATCGAAATCATATCAAGTATCTTCTCTGACTATAGTGATATGAAATTAGAAATCAATTACAAGAAAAAACTGGAAAACATAGAAGTACATGGAGGCTGAATAACACGTCACTAAATAGCGAGTGGGTCAAAAATGAGATCAAGGAAGAAATCGAAAGACACCACGAGACAAACGAAAATGAAAACACCATTATCCAAAATCTTTGGGATGTAGTGGAAGCAGTCTTAAGAGGGAAGTTCATAGCAGTGCAGGCCTACCTAAAGAAGCAAGAAAAATCTCAAATCAACAGGTTATCCTTATACCTCAGCGACCTGGAAAAAGAACAGCAAAATAAGCCCAAAGGGAGCACAAGGAAGGAGATAATAAAAACCAGAGCAGAAATAAACAAAATAGAGACCAGAAAAATAACGCAAAACATTAATGAAACCAAGAGCTGTTTTTTTGAGAAGATAAAAAAAATTGACAAACCTCTAGCCAGACTCATCAAAAAAAAAAAAAGAGGGAAGACACAAATTAGTAAAATAAGGAATGAAAGAGGTGAAGTGACAATAGATGCCACAGAAATACAAAAACTTTTAAGAAATTACTATGAGCAACTATATGCCACCAAATTTGACAGTCTGGAAGAAATGGATAATTTTCTAGAAGCATATAACCTTCCAAAGCTAACACAAAAAGAAATGGAAAATCTGAATAGACTGATTACTACCAATGAAATTGAATCAGTAATCAACAAGCTCCCAACAAACAAAAGCCCTGGACCAGATGGCTTCACAAGTGAATTTTACCAAACATTCATCTATTCTTTGCAAACTATTTCAAAAAATCCAGAAGGAGGGAAGGCTTCCAAATTCTTTCTGTAAGGCCCCTATCACCCTGATTTCAAACCCAGACAAAGACAGTACAAAAAAGGAAAACTACAGGCCGATATCTCTGATGAACATAGATGCAAAAATCCTCTACAAAATATTAGCAAACAGAATTCAGCAATATATTAAGAAAATCAAACACCATGATCAATTGGAATTCATTCCCAGTATGCAAGGTTGGTTCAATATCTGCAAATCAATTAATGTGAAACCACATAAACAAAATGAAAAATAAAAATCATATGGTCATATTAATAGATGCAGAAAAAGCACTTGACAAAAATCCAGCAGCCATTTATGATAAAAACTCTTAGCAAAGTGGAAATAGAGGGATCATATCTCAACATAATAAAAGCTATATATGATAAACCCACAGCTAGCATCATACTCAATGGGGAAAAGATAAAACCATTCCCCTTAAGATCAGAAACAAGACAAGGTTGTCCACTTTCTCTACTTTTATTCAACATAGTTCTGGAAGTTCTAACCACAGCAATCAGGCATGAAAAAGAAATAAAAGGCATCCAAATTGGTAAGGAGGAAGTAAAATTGTCATTATATGCAGATGACATGATACTATACATAGAGAACCCCAAAGACTTCATCAAAAAACTATTGAAACTGATAAATTAATTCAATAAGGCAGCAGGACACAAAATCAATATTCAGAAATAAATTGCATTTGTATACACCAATAATAATAATTTCCTTAGAGTTATTCTACAAAT
>NW_017731366.1:7379688-7382613 GCF_001890085.2 Hipposideros armiger | reverse complement strand
CAAAGATTTTCAACTGATGAAGCTGATGTTGAATAATATTGTATGTCAACCATAATCTTATATACATATAGTCATGGAATGTAGAGTATAGTGTGGGAATGGATTCAATGGAATTGTAATAGATATGTATGATACCGGGGGGTGGGGGGGGCAGTGGATAAGGGGAGGGGAGTTGTCACTTTGTGAGGGCTGAGAAGGATAACCATTGCATTGTTTTGTACACCTGAAACTAACAATAGTTTTAGTCAATGGAATTGTAATACATATGTATGATATGGGGGTGGGGGGGCGGTGGATTGGGGGAGGGGAGTTGTCACTTTGTGAGGGCTGAAAAGCATAACTTTTGCATTGTTTTGTACACCTGAAACTAATAATAGTTTTAAAAAAAGCAATTATTAGGCAAAAGTTGTGATTGATGTTTATATACATTTATCCATCTGCATTACAACATTTAAATGGTCCTTTAGATTTTCAGAAATGTTTGACTGTTCACTAGTGGCTTTCTTTGATATTTTTAAATGCTAAGAAGAAAATGTGAGTTATTCTGTAAACATTTTTTCTCTAAATATTTTTTAATCTTCTTGTAAATTAAATTCAGTTGATCACTGTTCATTTATTACTGAGTTAAAATCTAATTGGGAATGTAGTTCTCACACTAGAGAGAAGCATGAAAACTACTACTGGTATAAGAAAGTTTGAACCAACATTAATGCTATTACTGAAAACTGGAAATTAGAAAAGAGTTTAGTTTTCTTTTGGGGGAGGAAAAATGATGTTTTATAGTTAGAAAAATTGAGTGCTTTATATATTAATAAAAAATGCAATTGTTCATTATTTTGTAGGTCATATTTAGAAATTGTGTACAATTTACTTTACTTGCCATGGCTATAGAAAGAACTTCTTTCAGAAAGAGTATTATGGAATAATGACAGGAATTATCATTCTATATCTCATAGTGATGGATTATTGATTTTTTTATAATATTGTTTTTTTGTCTGTATTAATTCTTGTAATGACCATGAAACATTGGCATGATTGAGCAAACAGCTTTGCTTTCTTTTGCCTTTTGATGAAAACTCTGGATAAGTACTTTTATTTTTGCTATAGTTTGTTTACTATAGGTCACTGCCTCTTCTCCGTTTCTCCCTTTCTCAGTTCATCATCCCAGGGACCATTTACACAATATTACTGTCCATCACCTTAAATGAGGCCAGATGTGTTTTTCCAGGTTATTTTACTTGGATTCTTGTGTCATAAAGAATTCATCTGAGATCTAATTTATTAATATATTACCTAAAGAAGAACCCAATTAGATTCAATGAGTATTTTTTGAAATTGTTAGAATGGTTTTCAACAGTCAAACATCATAAGAAAAGTTCTATTTATAAGGATAGTTCTTTATGCTGGTAGAACTTGACATTCTATAAAGATTGAATTTAAATACACTAGTTACTTCCAGGAGAAATAGCAGTGAGAAAACAATTCATGAAATTTATCACTAGAGACATACATAATCATTATTAAGTGTGAGATTTTGAAAATGTTGTCACCTATATTTCTAGAGTTTATGATTACTTTAAGTTTGGCGAACATATTTGTTAAAGTATGTTTTGGTTTAAAAAATAGTGAGAGGAGAGATGAAAGGAAAAAGTATGAAACAGAAGTATTGTTAAGAGTTGATTAGTTTTAAAAATCAATAAAAAAACATACTAACTTGATGTGTTATTCAGTATGCTGTTGATACAGTTTTCCATGGATTAAACAAGAAGGGTAGCAGAGTAAAATGGAAGGATCATGGTTTTAGGATTCAGGAGAACTTGGACTAAATTCTGGTTTTGACTTTTCTGTACAGCACCATGAGCAATGTTATGGAATTATAAGAACTTCTACTAACTGAACAAATAATAGTCTGAACTTGTTCTCCTCATTTGTATAAAACGGGGATAATAATAATTTCCTTAGAGTTATTCTACAAATGAGATATTATGAATACATTTGAGAGGGACTAGAAGAATACTTGGTGTTCAATTAGTACTTGTTGTCATTAATATTAAAAACCAATATATAGACATGTTTTTTAATATTCACTTCCTTAATTTGTCCAATTGCCTTTCTCAGGCCCACATATTCACTGATAGAGATTATCTATCTCATGATAAATACAGATTCTTTCCCAAAAAATATGTTAATAAGAAATCAGCACAGTAATTTTGATAGTAGAATCTTTTATGCTTGATCCTCAATACAAACTAATTACTAACATAGTGCCAAACATTCTTAAGATATGAAAATATTGATTAATGATAATAATGTAACATTGGGAAGTCATATAGAAGAAATACCATTGACTTTGTCTTATCATGTAGCTTTGGACAACTTGATTTTCCCAGCACACATAGAACTACATTCCATTTTTTCTTTGGAGGATTTACATTTCTATTTTCATCACTTGTTTTATTCTTCACTGAACCACTTTTGAGTCGTGGATCTCTTTTTGTGAATGGAATATATGTCATGAAATATAATAAAATACGACAGTACTAATAAAATTCACATCTAACAAGTATTAAAAGTATAAGCCTATAAAATGTTTTAAATATATATATAGGCAAGAGGCATAAAAATAGTTGACTTAGTGAAATTCCCCTACAATATTCCTCTTCAACCAAGTATTAGAAAAGACTAATGAACAATGCAACCCATGTAATGTTGAGATGGTGCCAAACCTGGCCCACAAAGGTATGATACTTGCTTAGTATTGGCCTACATGGTGCTTGAAATTTGGATTATTTGCCAACATATATTAAAAGGGGTTGCCTAGAAATCCAGATTTATGGCTTTTCTTTAAACGATAGGCATATAAATATACATTATACATATATTAAACTTTAAGTATGTATATAATATAATATACAACATAAATAT
>NW_017731366.1:7318578-7379578 GCF_001890085.2 Hipposideros armiger | reverse complement strand
CTTCAACCAAGTATTAGAAAAGACTAATGAACAATGCAACCCATGTAATGTTGAGATGGTGCCAAACCTGGCCCACAAAGGTATGATACTTGCTTAGTATTGGCCTACATGGTGCTTGAAATTTGGATTATTTGCCAACATATATTAAAAGGGGTTGCCTAGAAATCCAGATTTATGGCTTTTCTTTAAACGATAGGCATATAAATATACATTATACATATATTAAACTTTAAGTATGTATATAATATAATATACAACATAAATATATACATGTATCTCTACATTAAAATATAATATAATATAACAATAATCTTACATTATTTTGTGGCAACATTTGGCTTAGCATCTTTCCTCTTTAGAGAGAATGTGCTCTCCAGGTTTTCACAGTTCCCTCCCCTCCCAATTTCTCCCCGACACTGAAAAACAAGTTAGAGCAAACTGTTTCATTCGTACACATAATCTGCCGAGTCCTTGCCAGAGATTTTATTTTAATTCCCTATAACACAAGCATACTTTAAAAGAATGTAGTGATCATAATGACCATATGTTTTCCATAAAAAACATAATTACTTTACATTACAAATTGATGAAATGTACATGAATGAAATTGTTTTTTATGTCACCTTCTACAATAACCCAACCTTCTCTGGACCACCTGGTAGATACCACTGGTGGTTTGTGGAAACTACTCTGAGAATCTTTGGCTTATAGGATAGAGTAGTAAGTACTTAGCATTGTATTAAAGGCCAAAAAATATCATCAGGCTTTCCTTTGCAAGCTTGACTCATACAAAACCTATTTCTTCCCAAAACCTTTTTTCAAAATCATAAGGTAAGACTTATAAGTATTTGAATTTGCATGCTCATTTATAAATCCATTTGTTTATGCATTCCTTTGTCCAGTATTTTTGCTCACTCATTTGTCTATCTGGCAAAATAAATTTGGCTTATATATAAGCCTTCCTGATTTATCTGTGAACCTAATGAATAGGAAAATTCTTGTTTAATTTTGTATGTCCAGCATTTTCATAGTTCATGGAACAAATTAAACATTAGGTAGTTCAAAACATGCTTATTGAATGAATGAATGAATGATTGAATGAATAAATGAATGATATTGCCGTGATCAATTTGAATCAAACCTAAATCTACAAATTAGGTCAAAATCTAATCAACAACTGTGGTGATTTGTAGAAAATGTGATTCATGTACTGAGTCTTTATTTTCAGAAGATAACCTAAGAGAAAAGATTATGTGTGGGCTAGGGACCATTCCATTCAAGATAGCTCTCACATTGGAGGATTTTCTTTATGTCTCTTACAAAAATCTCTAGACATTCTAATATTTCACCCTATTTGTTGAAACTTTGGAATTATTAGAGTTATTGTGGATTTTAGATTACAGATGTTTAAGCAGGTAGGACCTATTAGAACATTATTTTTTATCCATTTAAACAGGTATTTTATTTTGTTAAAACTTCTCTCACAAAAGCAAAAACAAATGTTTTGTTTTGGAGTTCCATTTCTAAAAGATATTTCACAAAAAGTTATGGAGCTTTTAGAAAAGCTTAAACATTGGGTCACAAATGATCTGTATTGAAGAACTTTCTGGAAGAAACTTCACAATGAGATTCTGGTGTTAATTTTTCAAAATTATCTGGGCTTCTCCACATTAGATACCAATTCCTTGACAATCAACGACACTTTTGCAATAGTCTGAATGGTTTCCAGTGGTTGTCAGCAGTTATTAACGAAAGTTATCCACAAACGTTTGACTCTTTACATTGTGAAATTCATTGAATAAATACTGCCTTTTCATGGAACCAATTTTACAGTGGAAGGTAAATGAAGAAATCTAGTTTCTTTATTGCTTATCTATTCTTCCCCCCCCCCCTTTTACACCCAACAAGGAGTTGGTGCTATGTATAAAACAGGCAGCAATACAAAATTCCAATAGAAGCATGCCTTCCATGTGTGTAATAGGTTGGGGATATAAAGCAGTTGAAATGTTAAGAGTCCTAAGGCCTCTTCGTCCTTCCTTCCCTTTATTTTTCCCTGGCTGCTCACCAGCTCTGCAGCTTCTCGTCTTCAACCTTTGGGGCTGGATCCTGGGCTTCGCTCCTTCTCTGAAGGCATTTGTATTCAGGAGACCACTTGGGAGGAGGGCTCTGCTGAGGGTTAGAATGAACATCTTTTGGTGCCCAAAACAGCTTCTGCATCAGAAGCAAATTAGTTACCCCTCCAAATGTCATCAAGAATAGCTGCTATGTGATGTCAATTGACTGTAAACAGTTGTATTCTGCTTTCAATAACTGAAACACTATTCAGCTGAAATATAGTTTATCTGCATTTTAGTTGTAGTGATGGAAAGATTAACCTTTCAGAGAGGTATACTAATATCGAAATTGAAGATCAGATACCACATTCAGTTTAAAAATCTGTCAGTGAAAACAGCTGGAGTTATAGCTGTGCAAAAGCTTTAGAAATTACTTCATTATGGTGTATCACAGAAGTAAATGAGGGAACAAGTTTCTACTTCAATATTATGCAATTTTTGAATGCAGGCTAAAAACAAATATTTTTATTTTTCACAATTATGGACTTTAATAATGAAGAATACATCTCCTTGCATCATTAGTAAGTGGCTGCATTGCCCTATTTATTGAGAATAAATGTGCTACCATGGGTGCTCTGAGAAATGATTTTCTAATGTAAGGCACCAGTTGGTCTGGGGTACTACAATTTACAAGCCAATAAAAACGAGTCTGACACTGCATCGTTCTATCATCCAGCCACGAGATACATTTTACCAGAGGCAGTGGACAAATTTCAATAGAATTTGTTTAAGCTGGCATTGAAACATATTTCTCTCATCTGTTTCTTCAAATTATGCTAAGAGCAAATAAACTGAGTGAAATATTATTGAATATGAACTAAACTATGGTATAACAAGTAAGATCATATTTCCCAAACATGTAATCCATCACTGACCTGTTAGAGTATCCTATACTTAAAAGAAATCCGTTTTTCAAAATGTACACATTCAAAATCTACTCTATGTAACAGTAACTGACACATACTAATGTGGATGGCAATGAAGGAAAAAGCTAACCTAGGGGTTTCCCAATGTTTAATGTCAAAGAGTTTAAACATGTTTAAAAATAGAAACTTGACCAAGCAGTTACATTATTCTATTATCTTTTTGGTTTAGATTTCAATTGCACTTGGGAACACATGCATCACCATGGAGTGACTTTAAATATGTGGTTTAGAGTGAGAAAGGGGGAAAGACTAGATTCAGTGATCATTTCAGCAGGAAATAAGAAAAAAGTCATAATTGTAAGCAAATGTCTAGAGGTAGCCCTTCTTCGTTGATAATACACCAATGAATCTCAGCACATTTTCATGGAATCCTAGGATTATACGGAAATAAAAATTTATGAAAACTTTACCTAGAAACCCAGTTCCATTAAATTTTCTTTTTTTTCTGTTTTTCCTTTTTCTTCTCTAACAGGCAGAAAACTTCCTTAAAATTAATACAGTTGAGAGATAACAAACATTTCCTGATGATTAACTTTTAATTTATGACCCTTAAACTGTAAAAAGAAATTTTAACAGGAAATCTATTTAGGTTAGAGAGATTCTTTCTTATCTTGACAGAAAGGAAATGGCTGCCCAGCCCCCACCTTCCCTGGTGAGGAGCAGAGGAGATAATGTATGTGGACACTCTGAGGGTCTGTGAAATGCTGTATAAATGTTACTTGTTGAGAAGTCAGAGGATAAAGGGGGAGAGGGGTTAGAGAAGGGTACAAGGAGTCAAACATATGGTGACAGAAGGAGATTTGGTTTGGGGAAGTGAACACACAATACAATAAAATGCAATAAAAAGATTATGTATTATAGAATTGTACACTTGAAACCTATATGATTTTATTAACCATGTCACCCTAATAAATTTAATTTTTTTAAAAAAAGCCAGGTAATCCATAAGGTGTATTTACCTTTCGTGTGATTCTACTCCCCACAAATTTTTTTTTCTTCTTTCCCCTGCCTTCCCCCGAAATGAATTAAAGAACATTACAAGGTTGCCTGATATTAAGGAATTGCAATTTGTTAACCTGATACATGAAGAGGACCAATTATTGGGTTGTCGGAAAAGTCATGATGCATTTTGCAATGAAAAACATAGAAAAATCAGTCATGACTTTTCTGACAACCCAATAATTTAACACAATAGGGCAACATGAATTCTCGTCTAGCTCCATTCTAGTCTTCATCATGGACCTGCAATCCAGTTTAAGTATAATCCAATACAATACTCATAAAGCAACTTGTCTCTTCCATTCACTCAGAAAGCCTTTCTGCAGGGACTACTTGGTGTGAGACTCTCCTAAGGGCAGGGGAAACAACAATGGACCAAACAGGAAAACAAAAACAAAACAAACCCTGCTATCATGGAACTTATACTCGCTTGCTTAGGTACTTACTTTTATATCTGTTAAGAAAAACTCATTCTCTCTTAGATAAAAGTACTCATTTTCTTAGATGGTCTGCCCCTTCTCTGCTTCTTTCTCTAAGATGATATCCTGGTGTATATAAGTAGAGGTATGTGCTTATATGAGAAAGTGATGAGTCTGCTTTTTTAATGTATTGACTTCTCAGGTGTAATGTCCCTTGTCCACTTCGCGAGACAGTGAGAAAAACAAGTCAGCAGGCAGTGACCTGACAGTGTGGTAGACACATGTACTACTATGGCTACTACATGTAATAGCCATGGCTACTACATTGTGCAACTCTAGGGGCACCAGTCACACAGACCATGATGTGATAGCACCTGATGGAGTTGTGCAGTCCAGGACCTGGGCAGTACAAAGGAGAGGCATATAATTCAGGGAATTAGAAGGAATAACATATGAGTAAGACCTAAACAGAGGGCAGAAGTTAGCTGGAGAAAGGTGCAGGAGGGGGAATATATAAGAATCAGATAAACAAAGGCCTAGATTCGAGGCAGGGAAAATATAACTTAAGTTCAGTTTCTGGAGTGCTGAGTAGAAGAGGAAGGAGTAATGAGAAGTGAGGAGGGGGAAAGAGGCAAACATCATGCAATAAAGTATCCAGTAACTGTAATGAGAAATCTGACCTTTAATCTAAGGACAAGTGTGTACCATTGTAAGATTTTAAGCTGGGGAAATACCAAGGGCAGATTGCATATTAGAAGCATCGCATTTGGAATTTACAGGGTTAGATTTGCTTTTTATTTGCTTTGCAGTGAGTAGATGAGCAGTTGGGTGGCTTTGGCAATAATCTGACCTGAAGACAAGGAGACTTTGGCATGGATTTATATTTGGAATGGAGAGAAAAGAAAGGCTGAAATAAATATCTGACAATTGGGATTAAGAGCACTTCATTGATTGGATGTGGGGGCTGAGGAAGACCGGGGAGGTAGGGATCATGTCCTCTTCATTCTTGACTAATGTGGTAGATGGCTGAGCCATTCTCTGAGATAGAAACCTGAGGCAGGTGAGGCAAGGACTTGGAAGGAAAGATGAGTTCAGTCTTTTTTTTTTTTAATTAAAATTTATTGGTGTGACAGTGGTTAGTAAAATTACGTAGGTTTCAAGTGTACAATTCTGTAATACATCATCTATCTATGACATTGTGTGTTTACCATCCAGAGTCAGTTCTCCTTCCATTATCATATATTTGACCCCTTTTACACTCATCTACAATCTCCCTCTCCCCTTTCCCTCTGACTAAACTATTGTCTGTGTTTATGAGCTTTTGTTTCTTTCTTTCTTTGTCTTGTTCCTTTGTTGCTTTCAGTTTTATATCCCACATATCAGTGAAATCATATGTTTGTCGACCTTTTCTGTCCAATTTATGGCAGAATAATGTTCCATTGTGTATATATACACAATGGAGTTCAGTCTTTCACATGTCAAGTTTTAGGTGCTTGGTGGGCATCCAAGAAGAAATATCTAAGGAACTATTGAAATACATGCTCTGGTATCCAAAGGAGTAAATTGGTACAGGGGGATAGACTAGGGCCAAAGGGAAAAATTTATGGATGTTCACTAAAACCATGATATGGGAAGAATTTCCCAGGGAGGACATGGCTGTTTATATATCTTTTAGATTTTTGCGGTCACAATAAAAGTGACCCAGAAAATGAAAATACATATACAAAACATGTTATGTATATGGGGTGTAATGGGCTTCTGTAATTGTTGGTAGTTTCCATCCATTCATCTTTATTGCATACTTATATAACTATAAACAACATAACATTTAATGGTGTGTTTCTGACGTTTTATAAATGGTATCATGCTGTTCTGATTACTCTGACTTGCTTTTTTTTCATTCATTTAATCATTTTGACACATGTGGATCTAATTCATTTATTTAAGTGCTTTATGATATTGCAAGTGAAAATAAGGCACCATTCTTCCAGTTTCTTGTTGATGGGTTATATCTAACATATCCCTCCTTTTAAGAAGCCATAATGGGAATGCCTATGCATGATTCCTTGTGCACCTATGCAAGGTTTTTATCCAAGGTGTACACTAAGTCAAAGCATTTGAGCACTTTTAACTTATTACATGTTTCCAAATTGTCCTTCTCAGTTATTCAACCAACTTATGCTCCAATCAACATTAGGGGATTTACTCCATATTCTTTCCAACACTTGGCATTATCAGATTTAAAATTTTTGCCGATCTAATTATGAAATACTTTGTTGCTATTGGTCTAACTGAATGTTAAATATTTTTATACATTTCCGAGCATAAGCATTTTTTTTTGGCACTTGGATAACTTAGTCTCTCAATTTATGCTTTGTCCATTTATTGATTTTGGGGTATTTATCTTAGTAATTGAAATAAACTCTTTGTATATTATAAATAATAATCTTTAATTTTTTTATATAGTAAGCAAGCATATCTTTCCTTTCTATGTTTATCTTTTGTATTTCTTTATGATACCTTTGGAAAGCAAATCAATCTTTTATGTTACTGTTTTTCTTTAGTCTTATTGTAAAGAAATCTTTCCATACCATAAGATCATAAACTCAGTCTCTTAAATTTTCTTCTAAATACTAATAAGTTTTGTTTCTTGTTTTTTTGTGTTTTTTTTTCTTTCTTAAGCTGAGCCATCCTGCCACCAGTTGGCAGCTCAGCGGCTGCTCAGCTCGGGCCAGGAATCGAACCACTGTTGCTCAGAGCTCAAACTCTTGAGCGAGCTCTTAACCAACTGAGCCACTTGGCCAGCCCAGTTTTTTGGTTTTTTTTTTAAGATTTTATTGGGGAATCGGGGGAAGGGGGACAGACAAGTTGCTGTCCTTTTGTTCTTCAGTCTAGTTGTGGGGGATGTTGCTTCACTGGCCCAAGTTGGCACCATCATTGCGCTCTTCCCGGATGAGGCAGTTCAGTCGCCGGCCTCTGGACGGCTGCTCACAGCAGCTCTTGGCAGCTCACACTGGCTGCGGCTGCTCATGGTAGCTTATGGCAGCCCACTGCAGCAGGGGCTGCAGCCTACGCCGTTGTCGAGCTGCTGCTCACCATCTTAGCTGTAGAGGGTGCAGTGTCACTGGCCCTCAGGTGGGATCCAAACCCGGGCTCTGTTGCTCAGAGCTGGCGTCCCAAGCCAGTTTGGGTCTTTAGACCATGTCAGAATTCTTTGCTTAGGTTAAAAAGTATAGGTTTCTTTTATAATAAGAGCAGTACTTTTTTAAATGCAGTATTTTAAACAATATTTTAACAATCTAGCCATGTGTTGAATAGTTCATCTTCTCTCAACTAATCTGTAATGCTATTTATGTCACATTGCAAGGTTTCTATATGTGCAGGGCTCTCCATGATGTCTCATTGTTGTATTTGTCGATCCCTCTGCTGACATCACACTTTGAATTACTATAGCTTTATAATAAGCCTTGATGTTAGATATAGAGCTTATTGATGCAACTCTTCCTTCCCTTCCTAAATATATTGGTTACTCTTGTTCTTTTGTTCTTCTATGTCAGTGTATGATTATCTCACCAAATTCTACATAATTCCCACTGAGGTGTACATTGAATTTACGGATGACCATGGGTAGAATTATATTATCTTTGAATTAAAAAAGTTTTGAAAAAATATACCGTATTTCTCCATGTATAAGATGCACCCTTTTTCAAAAAATTTGGGGTCTAAAACCTGGGTACATCGTAAAAAAACTACAACAATGAGTGCAAAAACAAGCGTGAAAAAGTGGGAAAAGCAAGTAAAAAAATCTACAACCACTGTATAAGATGCATCCAGTTTTTAGACCCCGAATTTTTCAAAAAGTGTGCATCTTATACATGGGGAAATACGGTACATTTGAAATTAAGAAGAGCTCTATGTTACTAGATTATGCTATCCTGGGGGGCAGGGCCAAATTCCGTTTACCTTTTCACCAATAGCACAGTAACCAGCAGATGCTGAATAAATATTCCCTAATTAACTAATTGACACAATGAATAAAGAAATGAATGTAAGCTTCTTTATGATCCTATGTGGAGTGAGACTAATCTATATCTGTAATAAATGACTAATAAGGAATAAAGATGGCTTGTTTCCTTAGTATCTTAATCCCTTATGGTAGACGCCCATTATTCCTACTAATAGTGTCAAGAACATTTGACAATTAAATGTATAGGAGGTTTTGTCATTTCCTTCTAAGAAGCCTTTGACATGTAGATCATAAATCTTAGAAACAACTTGCATAGTCACCCATGCAATGTCCTTTATTGATGCCTACTAAGTTCCAGGTACCATTTTAGGTGCTGGAGATATAGCAGTGAGCAAAAGAGACAAAAATCTCTGCTTTCATGAGGCTTGCATGCTAGAGGGTATAGAGACTAAAAACTTAATAAGTAACTCAATGACATTGTGTGTTAAAAGTACTGGGTGTCATGGAAAAAATAAAGCAGACAACAGTTGGTGTTGAGGAGATTGCAATTTTACGTAGGATGAGAGAGAGACCTCAATGAGGCGATGACAATGGCATGAAGGAGGGGACAGAGCTAGGCATAAGACGCCTGGGTAAAGAGTGTTTCAGTACAGGCAGTAAGCAAGGCAAAAGACAGGGGCAGGACCCGATCTAGCATGTGTGAAGAATAACAAGGAGCACCGTATCACTAAGGTAGAGTGATCAGTGGAAAGAAGAACAGGAAAGGGACGACTGCAGACATAGTACAGGGCTTTGTAAGCTACTGTCAGGATTTTGGCTTTCAGCTCCTGGCTGCATAAACCTGCATTTCCGTGAAAATTGTTTCTAGAAGATTGCTCTCCTTCTAAAGGAGGTTTCCTTGTTTTTGTCCACTAGGTCATTTTTTTTTTAAGTTTGTTCACCTTCTAAGAAAATGTTGAAAAACTTTATATAATCATATATTTTTAAGTTGAGTTCTAAGTTTTTCATAATTATTTTAAATGCTTGCAAAGGATATGGCTTCTGATGTATTGTAAATATTTAAAATCAACTGTTCTATTACTCTTTCCATTGTAATGGACTCCTAATGCCTTAGCAATTTATGACATAGGCACATTGTCCCTATAAATGATACATGAACAAGCTCTTTTACAGTTGAAAACATTACATGATTTCTTTATCTCCTTGAATTGCTATTTCATTCCAAATCCTATGCAGAATTTTATTTTTATGTAATATAAATCTATACTTTAAACCATTTTACTGATCATCTTAACAATTTTGCTACATCAAAAAATATATATGTAAATTTACATTTAAGGCTTTATTGTTATTATTACTATTAATAGTAGTAGTAGTAGTGATAGTATTTCCCGTCACCATAATACTCTAAGTGTTAAAATATATTTCCAAGATTAGGCTACATTTACAATAGTAAAAATATGTTATTAATCAAAACAACATAAACGGGAAATAAGTTTAATAGGGTAATATTTAACATAAGGTATAATTTTATTGAAAATGATGTTGATAAGTGGGATTGCTTCCTAAACTGAGATAAGTTTAGTATCAATTTTATTCCTATTTTTCCTTTTCAATTTTGTTTGAGGGAGAAGGTAAATGCTGAGAAATGTATTCATATGAATTAAGCACATGAGACTAGAAGTGTTTCTGTTAGAACTGTGTTTCTCAATTCTTTGAATTCATTCAGAATTATATGCCAAAATCACACAGTGATACATCATAAACAACTCTAATGATCTGTCAGGGAGCAACTTATTTGGATCCTCCTTCAGGTTTGTTGAAATTAAATAATCTGTAACAACTCACATTGCACAAGAATAGTTTAAAACCAAGTCTGTAGAGTAACTCACTTTCTCAACACTGACACTGTATTAAAATATCTCTTTGTGTGTCAGAGATTTTTCTTCCTTGGGTCAATGAATCATAGTAAGATTCAAGATGGATGAGAAGGGCGATTGTAAAGGGAGCAATTCAAGTTGGAAGAGAACATAAAAGGAGAAAAGGAAAAGGATAACCCTCCTCAGGAACGTCCTATAGCTTTGTCTTCCCCTCTGCCAACCCAACTAGTTCCTCCCTGTGGAGGAAATACCAGAATGCATTCCCCAGGAATTCTAAAGTTCTCCTCAATTTTCCTTACAAATACAATTTCTGAAGTTTGCATAGTAAGTTTATTTTGAAAGTTATTTAAAAAACAAATTTAAATCAAGCAACTCTGTTTTTCAATTACTTAAGGAATTATAACTTTGAAGTTTTAAAAAAATTAACTACTTGCTTACTCTAAGCAGAATACTGTCATAAAATATATCATAAAAAGTAAATCCATAATAAATGCTATTGTAATAGAATCCAAACCTCTTAACTTGGCCTATAAGGCCATTCAGGTATGAATTCTGAATCTCCCTCCAGCACTCATTGCTGTTTTCCCTCACCCTCACAACTTCCCACACACTTGCCTCTTCAATTTTTCATCATTGCCAAGAGGGTTTCATCTTAAGACATTATTACTCCCTTATCCAGGAAAGCTGGTTCACCAGTCCTTCACTTAAACCTACCCTCCTTTAAGTCCTTGTCAAGATGCTGCCACAACCTTGGAAAACTTCCCTGACCATTGCTTTTAAAAGGGAAATTCTTTCCTTTGGCAACTTGAATTATTTTATTAGTTTGTTCATATGTTTATCCTCCTCTAAGTGGCAAGAACCTCATCTGTCTTGTTCACCCGTGTAGTCTCAGCATGTAGAGTCACACCTGACCCAAGACAGGTAGTCAAACGTGCTGATGCATGATTGAATAACAAATAAAAGGATTAGACCAAAGTTATGGAAGAAAAGTGGGTGTAAACAATGAAAATTTATACAAATGAGGTGGTCTATTTTCAAAGCACTCACAAATGGATTTTATATTTACTTAAATCTGTTTTCTTATATTGGAATATCCATCTCTTAACATGCACTGTTCATACATGTCAGGATATGTATGACCCGTGTATTGGGTCCCCTAATGCACATGGCCTAAGATATATTTCTTGACCTGGTTTAACAAAAATCTATTTGAGTGGTCCAGTTTTTCATTAAAAAGTTGCACCCCCACCGTTTTACATCTCAGTTGCCTCTGGCATCTATCTTTGCACCTCAATGATCCAAATATTTAACTACAGATGGACTTATAGGAAGAGTATTAATATCTTCAGGAAGAGTGTTGGCCAGGCACATGATTGATGCCTCTCAGTTTGGGTATGGAAAATCTACACCGGTGTTGCTTGACTGGTCTGAGTAGCTTTTTAAAACTTACTAAGCTAAAATGCACCAAAAAAGTTTCCTGATTCACCTTCCCTATGCCATAAAGTAGACAAAATTCAACTACAGGCTTATGGTCTAACCTCCCCAATGGCTCTTAACAAGTAGAAGGGCATTATTATGGAAGGCAGATGAATTTGCTTCCCTGGGTTTTTCTGTTTGGATGATATAAATCTCTCTCACTCCTGCTGATAAAAAAAAAATAATCTCTTTGTCTACATCTCAGCATATTCCCATGCAAGTGGCTCTTTTGCAAAAGCTGTTTAAATAATTACAGATCTTGGAAATAACAAATTATTAAGTCAAAAATTAGGCTTCTAAAATAAGTGTTACCTATGTCTGCATCATTAAATTTTCACCAGGTACTAATAACTTAATTCGAGCTTCTCTTTATGTAATTTTGGAACATTGTACACTTCGTGGGACAATGCCAGCAAGTTGTTTTCATTTTTATTTTAAAATTAAAAGTATTACTTATTTTAGAAAGTCACATCTCTATTCATTAAAGACCTAGGGCACCATATGAAGTAATAGAAGAAGCAACATTTGGGAATTATAATAGCTGGATCTCTGAATGCCATATTACTTCATTGTAAGTCTAGGTTCTAAAATTAAAGTAGCTTTAGTATATTTTATGGTTGTTAACCAAAATTGGGCTACTCACAATCTTTTCAGTCATGACTGAAAAATGAACTACACAGATTTTTTTCATTAAGCCCTTAGCATTTTGTGGTGTCTGTGTAATGTCAGAGAAAGATATTTTTTCAATACGTATTTGATAATTAGAATTACTTTGATTACCTATATTCAGAATTTCACTTTTTCTTTTTTTATTTATAGCATCAAAATAAGAAGAGAAAGGGGAAAATATAGATAAAACTTTATATTTTAAAGTTAACTTTTTAAACATAATACATAATAGCTTTAGTTATATAATTAATAATAGATGCCAACCCAACATAAACAGACATAGACTATTGTTAATATGACAACAAATCCACAGCTTTGTTTGTTTTTAAAACTGCTCTTTGTATGGCTATTTCCATGCAATTTCATCATACCTGTAGATATGTTGATAGGTAAATGCAAATATGTGAATCATAGGGCTGTAAAAATCTTCAAAGTGATGCCAGTTTTAGAATCTGACTAGACTGCTGAAGTCATCTGCTATGCCACTCACTGAGATAGCCTGCCTTTATTATCTACATTTTCACTTTATACTTAAAATCTTCTTAAATCATGTCCAAAATCAGAGGTTTTTTTCTAGTCACTGAAAATTACTATTTAATGCTGCTTTTAATAAATCCTTTTAAATTTATTCAGCTATTTAAAATACTGGCTAAATTTATGTCAGATATATTTATATATGTTCTGTTAGGTGACATTAAACAGCTTTTAATGGGTGTGTAGTTTCTATTAGAAGCTGTACATAGCTGGACTGAAGGCTCCCTGAGGGCAGCACACAGAGTAAGTGTTCACTATGTGGTCATTAACTGACATACCTTCCAAAATACTTGAATAAAATTATATATTAAGCAATTTCAAAGTGGTAGACTGAATACAATGATAAAAATACCTATAATTTTTGGTGCTGCATGCTGTACTTTATACATTCAACCCAGACACCAATCCTGGATTTTATTATCTCCTATTTTATGGGTAAGGAAACTAGAGATCAGAAAAGTGCATTAATTTTGTCAACATCTCACAGCTGATACTAGCCCAAATCAAGTTTTAAACCCAAATCTTCTGATTCTCACCCACAACACAGTCAGCCTTCCTTATATTATAATTTATTTATTTCCTCTGTTCAAGCAGATCAGTCAAAGACTATGAAAGGTTAAAGATAGTTTTAATATCCAGCTGAACAAGCCTGTCCCATCTTCCTCTGAGAGTCTAAAAACTAAGAGAGTGTTATAATTGGACTGCAATGAGGAGAAGCAATTAACACACTAAAAGAAGGAGCACTAAGCAACGAGTTTAAGAAGAGTTTTTCTGTACATGTGAGGGCAGCTTAAAAGTACAACACTTGGTCAATGTAAGGTATTTTACAAAAAATCTATTATTTAATATCAGGCTGTAATTGATGGAGTCTCTCATGTATGTTTTGGAATAGAAAATACATTCATTGTCAGCTAACCAATTTTATAGCTATTTTACTGTGATTGACTAAAAATTTTATTTGATTCATTTTATTAAGAGGCAAACAAAGCACATTTCTATCTCCAAGCTACCAAAAGGAACTAAGATAATTTTAAGAGACTTTTAATGCCCAGGTTATCCTTAGAATAGATCATTTTGTGCAAACTTCACGTCACAATTGGAGCGCTAGCTTCCCATTACGCACTTATTATATTTTTCTATACACTTGATAATTTGGCCATTGACATTAAATTATAATTAGAAGTTCAAGGAGGACCCTTGCTTTGGTAACATCATTACAAAAGACAAAACAAACAAAAACAGAAACAACCTCTAATGCACATCAGTATTGGGTATTTGTTATTTATCTTCCCAATACTTGTTGGGTTTCCATCCTCCCTTCACTCTGTTTTTATACTTAGATGGTGTGTGGTGGGTTGAGTAACGGCCCTCAAAAATACCCAGGTCCCAATCCCTGGAAACTGTGAATGTTATTTTATGCAACAAAAGTGATTTTACAGGTGTGATTAAGTTAAGGATATTGAGATGTTGTGGTTATCCTGCATTATCTGGGCGGGCCCCAAATGTAATCACAAATGTCCTTTAGGAGGGAGGCAGAGAGAAGTTTGACTGCAGAAGAAGGCAATGTGACCACTAACGCAGGATGTTAGGCTGCTGCCTTGGAAAATGCAGGCAGGGGCCAAGAGCCAAGGAATACAGCTCTAGAAGCTGGAAAAAGCACCTAGAGTCTCCTACAGGAAGTGTGCCCCCCCACGCACACACCTTGATTTTGGCCCAGTAAAATTGATTTTGGACTTCTGACCTCCAGAACTGTAAGAGAATACACACGTTATTTTAATCCATTTATTAAAAGTCTGTGATAATTTCTTAGCGCAGCCATAGGAAACTAATACAGATGGGGTTCTGGAGTGGAACAAGCAACCTAGATCTCAGCTAAACGTTATATCCCATTCTCCTATTTACAATTGTGAACTCTCAGGAATGGTTTACATTATCCCATGAGAAGTGAAAGGAAGCATTCGCCAGGGATGCTGGGCAGAGACTGGAGAATTCTCCCTCCTGCTAGACTGAATCTTAGAAGACGTGAGTGAGCCCTAGGACCGCTGAAGCCATCTACTCTTCCCAGTGGGAAACAAGATGGAGACCTGAAAAAGATGCAAGAACGGAGAGAGCAAAAGAGAGAAAACAGGAAAGAATAGAGGAGAGCAAAGGAGAGGGAGAGGATATGAGAGAGAGAGAGAGAGAGAGAGAGAGAGAGAGAGAGAGAGAGAGAGAGAGAGAGAGAGTCTGAGCGCATACATGAGTGAGCACAGGCCTGCCAACCTTCCCCTGTATTTCTGTTAAGTGAGAGAATCAGCTCCCTCTTTTCTTAAGCCAGTTTGGGCTGAATTTTCTGCCATTTGCAAGTGAAAGAGCTCCTTTGGACACATCTTTCAATTCTGAGGGTTTTTGTTTTGTTTTGCTTTTGTTTTCAATGACAAAGTATTATTAGTATGACTGGTAGCTAAAGTACTTCACTATGTAAATATAATTAGCATCCTCATCAACAAGTACATCTTAAGTCTTTTATTATAAGTGATAAATATTAGAGTTTGCCAAATAATCCTTAGAGAGAGAACTGGGAAGACAAATTCTAAGAAAAGAATTAATTCACGTGGTAGAATTTTAGTCCTATTTAGTTAGGGAAGGACCCTTTTTTCAAATCCTACTATGGGTTTTTCATACCGGAACTATCCAATCACATTATTCAGTCCCAAATGACTTATTCTTATGAATAAAATACTGCTTTAACTAGCCTTGTTTTCTGAAATTAAAGACCCATTTAGGGATTTCTTTTGGTACTGATTAGCTATTCAATCTTAGAGCAAATAAAGATCATCTTCCCCCCTCCCCCCACTTAACTTACCACCAGCATAGAACATTTTTTCTTCCATGAAAAAAATGAATATTGCATTAAAAACCTAAAGGCTATCACTTGACGTAGGCTTTGGAGTCTGCAAAGTTCCTGTGGTGAAGTAAATGACCTGATGTGGAAGTATTGGTATGTTCCACATTAGCTAAGAGACAGGGAAGACAATTCACAGACTGTACCTGAAGGTTTTGTAGGCTACAGTATCGTAAGGGGTTATTTCTTTATTATTTCCAAGAGTGGATTGTTCTAAATAGGAGTGGTGAGAATGGAGTGGTATAAATGTCCAAGGTATATGCACATTTTTCTTAAAGGTTTGCTTGAAAATAGGAATATTATATAACCCAGGCACTCACAGACATCTTTTAATTTTCCCTAAGCATTTGTTTTTCAGCTGGAGTAGTTGCTTTGCAGAGTGCATGTGATAGCTAGCATTGTAAATGACAACACTCATCCTTCCCTGAAAAAAATACAAGTTTTTTGTTCTAAGCCTTCCATTTGTTGAAACTGTCCTTTATTACTAAAAAAATTAACCATGTGGCAAACTATTTTTTCTGTCAAAATGCAACTGCATGTTGATCTAATATGCTATCTAGATTGTCAGTTGATGACCGGTGACTACATGGAGCTATCATATGAAGAAAGGGAGGAGGCTGGGGGCACAGATCCACCGTCAGTCAATGGTTCCATACGCAAAGGTGGTTGGTGTAACTATATTAATTCCGTTTCTCTCGTAAAGGCAGAAGAGTATAATTTTACTGTAGCACAATTGCTCTGGCAGGAAAGATGGGACCCGAAGTGGTTAGGAATTGCTGTACCTATCAACTCAGAACTATTTTATAATCTTAAAAACAAAAATAAATCTAGTTATGCTGAAGTGGCTTGCTGTTTTTCATTACATGATAGAGGTAGATCTTAATGCTTTCGTTAAAAACAGGGAACTAATATACTGTTTCTGTGTCTTCTTAAATGTGACCACAGGGTTATCAAACACCAGTCATATAATGTATTAGCTTCGGTTCCAGGTGGCTTCTTGAAACATTAATTTGCCAGTTCCTGGAGACATCTTCTAAGCTTTGTGATTAAGAACTCTTTAACTCAGGATTTTTAAGTGCAGTTTCATTATTCTTTTTTTCTCTGATGAAAGTTTATATTATAAATAAACATTTCAAACGATAATTGGAGAATTTCTAAACCACCAAAGAAATATTTATAAAGACATAATCTGTAAAACTTAATCCCCACTTGACCCAAATACAACAAAGTACAAAACTCTTTATGTATTAAATAGAAGAGTAAAAACAACATAGTGTGTGGTGAAAATAGTAGTCAAACATATATCAATGACATATATTTTGCAACTTTAGACACAATCTTAAAAACACTTTATTCATAATTGATAAAGAATCAGTAAAACTACAATGATTTATAATAATAACAAAATTGACTCCATCCTTAAGAAATACCAAGATTAGACTGTTAATTTAGGTGTGCTATAGCTAAATTAATTCAAATTAATCTTGTGTCATTAATTTGCTTTTCTGCAATCTGAAAAAATAAAAATAGATAAATCAATTATCACAAGAAAAATATCAGGGTTTTGTTTTTTTACTTGTGTTCTAGACTAGACATATATCCATTACAGTCTCTTACGCAGTTTCTATTTATATAACCAAAGTTGACATCCATAATGACTGACCCTGAATCACTGTTGAGTATTAAATCATCAGAAATCAAATTACTTGCTCTATACAGTATACTAATGTTGCTTTAAGAAAATAAATCATCAAAGACTTTCATTTTTAAAATGCAATCTGTACTTCTTTTTATCTATCGTCTATCTATCTATCTTTTTTTTTTTTTAATCACAGCCATTCATGCAAGCAGGAACAACAAACAGCAGTGCTAGGATGTATAGCCAAGTCTGTTAAATTTTAAATCCTTCTCCCCAGAAAAAAGACAGTGTCAACTTTTTAAGCTCTTTCATTAGGTATTTATCTCAATAGTCAATAATATCTATAGTGCTGATTTTTCAACTGTACACTTTATATATTACTGGTTTCTTTTAGGTCTTGGAGATTTACCTCTTTTAGCACTACCCCCATTCCCCTTTCTTTCCCCTATCCTCACAAACTAATCATATCATATTTTAAAATAATTTCCTAGCTTATCTTTCATTTATTATATGAATGCAATTATTGTTCACCTTGTTTCCAATCCTCTCCTGTACACATTTTCCCACTGGAATTAACAATCGATTTATTATAGTTTATTATAGTTACTTCACTAATTTTTGTGAGTTCAAACCTGATGTCACCCCAGTCTTCTATTTAACCCAAGGCTGCCTAATTCAGAGTCTCGGAGCTAGTGGTTGGCAGGGAGGGAGGCGTGGTCAGAGGCGGTCGCTTCCTCACTGTGGAGAGTGAGGGAGGCAACCTGGAGTCCTCAGCCCAGGCGTTCCTCCTCTATGCACAGGTTTTCAACCAATCCCCCCATGCTTACCATCTCTTTTGGTATCTGCCGTTTCCCAATAATCACCCTTTAAGTCAGAAATTCACTCTTTTCCTGTGGAAGTTCCTTATTTCAGATACAGCTTTCTTTTTTCTGCTAAGTCAATGAACACCACTATGCAAAACTCATTTAAATCTGTTACCTCTTAATTCCTCATTCTTTTTACCTTTTTATGGGTTAATGTTTTTTATCCATTACAACTATTTTAGCAGAGTATTGGAAAGAAAAGAATGTATCTACAATATTTAAGAGAATCCTAAAAAATAACTTTAAGGTCAACTATTGTAGATTTTTTACAATGCTGTTCTGAATACACCATTACTCTTGATTTTTCTCTACTGTCATTACAGTTATCTAAATTTAAATTTTTTATTTTCATTTTTATTTAAAAAATCTACATTAGCATTTTAATAAAAATATATTTAATTTATATTCATGAGGGTTCAAAATAGATAAGCTATTTAGTTTCTTACTCTGTACCTATATTCAATAAATATCTTTTGAATAAATTAATGAATGATTTTATAAAACAAAATAAAGATGTTACCTATAATAAACATCTCATTTCTCTTTTTTACTTTGCTTTCATCATAAACACTTTTTATTTAAATTGGCTTCAACAACAAAAAAATGGAGGTTTGAAAACTCTGGGAATTACAAGGGAAGAAGTAGAAGGATCCCTGTGCAAGCAGTAATTCTCTGTCAGGAGCGGATTTTCACTCCCTTCAGGATACCAGGAAAAAAAGAATTTGGAAAATCTGTCATTTAACTAGTAGATATTAAATCTATCAATTTCTCCTCTTCTTCCTTTCTCTAGAGGTTCCCCAGACATGCTGATTGTAAAGCAAGGGCTTCACATCAGATGGAATGACAAAGCAAGAGGGGAGAGAATTTGAACACTTAAGAACACAATGTCATGAAAATAAAAGTGTTTAATTTTATAGGAAGTTTAAAATGTATACAAATAAGCATTTTATTGTTAGCTTTGAATATAAAATATCACATAAACATATATATATATATTTATACGTATATACATGTGTATAATGTATACACAAGTATAGTCTTTCACTGCATCAGTTCATCAAGGATTTTAAAGGATAAAAAAATTGAAAAGGCAGAGGGTAGAGAAAGGAAGAGTAAATGTCATGAAGAAAGGTTGAGAGGCCCGAATTATCACAGAATACATGGGAAATGGAACAATATTGCCTTAACAGGAGGATAGGGTTTTGAAAGAAAGTCTTGGGGCTATCATAATGAGTCTTTTAAAATCTCAATTTAATGAAACTTGTAGGAAATTTAAGTCTTTTGATCACAGAAAACATTATGAAAGTCCTATTTAAGAAAAAGGAAGAATGAAAACATATTTTTGCTGCATACAGGTTTATATCACCTACTTCCTTGTGTTTCAAAAAAGGTAGCTTGTAATAAGATAATAATCCAGATTGCATGTTATTAAATAATAATGAAGCAAATGGTAAAAACAGGTACTTAGCAAACACTTTTATGATAGATGCTATATAAAGAGTGCATCATTGACTGAGTACAGGATCTCAAATACCTAGAGTTATGTTGCAAAACACAAGGTTATAGAACAACACTTCCTTAAGTTTATGTAGCATTGGTTTTTCCAAATAGCTCAAAGTGAAAGTCCATTATCTAATTCTCAAAATATCCCAAGAGATGGGTAGATACAGAAGTTAATACTCCCAATTCACAGACAGAGAAACTGCACAGGGAGGCAAAGTGCCCGTTGCCTGGCAGCACGGGAGCTGAGGCTAGACCCCAGTATGGATTCTACATTTGTAACCTAAGTGATATTTGTGTACCGAGGGTTTTGAGTTCTAGTCAATACTCATTTTTATCATTCCTGCAAAGTCATCCAAATTTACACTGAAAATACCTCATCATGTTAGTTGTCTCTATTAAACATTTTCACAGCAGAAGAGACACAAGAGACGTTGGAAGTACAAATTGCTGAGTTTAGAGAAGGAAAGTGTAAAGATTATTAGAAAGAATGAGGAATTATTACATGATTATCAGCACACTCTCCGTACTGAGGACAAAAGGGAAACTAATCATTTTCACAGGATTTACGGTAACTGTGAAGCCTTACTGTCTTTACTGGTGGAAAGCATGAAAATACGTAGTATTGAGATTCCCTTATTGAGAAAAAACAAACCACACATTGAGAGCACTGAGTTGTTATACTAGCTAGACTAGAAAGCAGTCATTCCCTTTTAGGTGCCTTGTGCCCCAAGGGGAACTGACCAAAGAGAACCAATTTGTAAGTCTTCCTGTAGTCTTCTTAATTTGACACCATTACAGAGAAGCCATTGGCATAACACTCGTATCTTCAATACCTTGAGCCTAATGGATCTGATTTGCTCATGTTCCAGAAATTAGCAAATGGAATAGCATTTGTGTTTTGATGTTTATTTTCTATATGCAATATTTTATCGTTATATATTCACTGTTATAGATATCATTTTAAAAGTACTACTTACGTATGCATGTATTACTCTTCCCCAACCAATAATTAGCATGGTTTTGAAAATCAGTTTCTTACATTTTCTTTATCCCTCAACTTTTTCTTCCTTTCTGTTCTATGATGTGCTTGACCCATCTTTTCTATAATGTGGCTTTTCCCTCTTGGCACATCCTCCTTCACTTATTTATAGGTTTCCCCATGATTAGGACTTTTGGATCATTTCTTCCTTCTAATAATTCCCAATGAATTTTTATTTAAACCTCCATTCGTGTCTGCTTCTTCCAGCTCCTTTCCTGTGACTTCTGCAGTTAATAATCTCAGCCATCTGGCTCCCAAATCTTTTCCTATAATACATTCCCTTAGTAGGAGGAACTTTACCCTTACATGCTTCTTTTGGAGAACTGCCATGTTTTCCTATATTGGTTTTAATCAGGACTTTGGGGGTTTTTACAAAACGTCCTGTGTGGTAGCTCTGCTTTGTTTAATTTTGTTTCCTGTAGCTTCTTGATGAGTTTTTGCATACCCTCATCATCAAATTCAGCAGCTTCTAGTTTGTGGGTATTGATTTTCTTGGACATTTCCTTGTATTTAACTTGCTCTATTTTCCTTTATTAGGTTTGGATCTTCACCTTTGTCTCAGTGCCTTTATGCCTCCTTATCTTTTCTGTTCTTTGCCTCTTGCCCATTTCTATAAAACCCTGCTTCTTCAGCAGAAAACTACCTTTTTATTATTTCCTAAGATTAAATTAGAAAAAATATAAAGTGCTGTGGACTTCACACAGTAAGTGCTCACTAAATATCTACTATTATTTTTATAACTATCTCGTTTATGGCTATGAATTGCCACCACACCTTAAACCACTTAGCTTAGCTCACTTTATTTTCAAAAACAACTATTTATGATCCCTTATTATGTTCACCTCCCTGTTTCTAATTTCTAATTTATCTTTGGACCTTCCTTATATTTTCCATGTAAATAATTTGTTGTTGTTGTTGTTCTTGTTGGTTTAATGGCTCTTCCTACAATTTCTTGTATAGGTTACAGTATATTTTAAATACTTCTCCCTTATGATTTTATTGTCTTTATTATTTCATCTTTGTCCTTTTAATTAATTCAGACTAAATACCCATTTCACTTTTGTACCTTAAATGCTAATTCTTCTGCTTTTTCTAATTTAATTTAGAACTACATTAAAATATTATATATCTGTGTCATCTGTCATGTTGATTACTTTCTATCTGCAAACTGGGCAGGAAATATTCGGTTATAATGATTTTGCAGTAACTTAAGGGATAAGAGCTTTATCTTTGTTATTGAAAAGAAAATTACGGTTTTTCTGATTCAAAGTCTTAATGTAAACTTAATTGATGCACCATAATATCTCTTAATGAAATGGGGCTCCATTTGTCCCATTATAGGGTGTCTCTGTATTTTATGTATCAAGACTTCTGCTATTGTACCAGTCTTTCCTGTTTAGTAATATCAGTAAACTCTAGTTTTCTTTCTTTTGACCTGTCGTCAGTAATGTGGTATTCTGTCAGCATTAAGAAAATGGTAAGATATGAGGTCAAACAATTAAATTTGAGAATTCATCCTAGAAAAAGTGCTACAAACCTCATTGTTGAATATCACTATGGTCACCTTCCAAGTACTCCCCTTGGGAAGCTATGCACCAATGCCAGCGCCTAGGCCCACCCTGCAAAGCAATTTTGGAACTCTTTTCCTGGAATGGCCATCAGAGCTGTCATCATATTACCCTTGATGTCCTGAATGTCATATAAATGTCTTCCTTTCAATATTTCCTTTATCTTCGGGTAAAGAAAGAAGTCATTGGGGGCCAGATCAGGTGAGTATGGAGGGTGTTCCAATAGCTATTTGTTTCGTGGCCAAAACCCCCCTCACAGACAGTGACCTGTGAGCTGGTGCATTGTCGTGATGCAAGAGCCATGAATTGTTGGTGAAAAGTTCAGGTCATTTTCGTCTTTTTCACGCAACTTTTTCAGCACTTCCAAATAGTAAACTTGGTTAACTCTTTGTCCAGTTGGTACAAATTCGACAGGTAGGTAGAATGCAAACATATAGGACCCTAATTTAAAATGTACACAGAAATGCATATTAACATGAATGTAATTGAAGGTAAAAATCTCTTGTTGAGTAATGATTAATATTGGCCCAGTGATGGAATTTTGCATCTGTTTGTGTGTGTGGTGTGTGTGTGTGTGTGTGTGTGTGTGTGTGTGTGTGTGTGTACACGCACGCATGCGCGATATCAGTTTTCTTCCCATAACAACCCTGTTCTTGGGTAATTAGTTGAGTCATTTTTATTAGAAATAAAATACATTTTAAAAATGATTGGTGAGCCTCTTTATTTAATCATACTTGACATTCTAACAGTCTCCCATAAGCCAACAATACAGGAGACAGAGTCAGTTCAAGCAGTCTACAGAAGGAATTCAGCTGAGGCCATTAAACTAGAAAAAGCTTCTTTTCTAAAAATGCCGTCACATCATTCACTTCTGGAATGTTGAAGTCTGATAATAATTAAATTCTTTCTTCAGTGCTGTCACCGTGGCATTAAACCATATCTTTTCTAATCGTATTTTAGATTATCCACATGATAATCAATAATCCTCCAGCTTCCTTTACTGAAGATCCACAAGTCCTCCTTCCTTCATTTTCCCTTTTGCTTCTTTTTATAACACACACACACGTGTTTCTGTGTACATATACATGTATGCCTTTCATTTCAGAATGCTATATAATCAATCTTGTTCAATTTTCTGAAGCCCCAAGTTATTCTTATTACATATTGTAACTTCAAGTTCTGCTTTATCCAGATTTGTAGCAAGTTTATCAATCCTTAAAGGTTTTTTGATTGTCAGCTTTTCTTTTACCATTGACTCTTTTCTTTCTTTCTTTCTTTCTTTCTTCCTTCCTTTCTTTCTTTCTTTCTTTCTTTCTTTCTTTCTTTCTTTCTTTCTTTCTTTTTTCTTTCTTTCTTTCTTCTTTTTTTTTTTTTTGCCTCTCGAGTAGCAACTGCTTTACTTCCCCTCCTGCTCTTGAAATGCCTACTCCATATCCTTTCCTTCTCTTAGAGCCCTACATCTTTTTCCTGCATTTTTTTTCAGAGCAGATGTTCCTAGCTTAATTCTTTCATTGCCCCTTTAGTTTGCTATAATATATAACATTATATTATAACACACAAGATGCTCTTGGTAAATATTATAAAGATAATCTTCCTCCCCAGCAAAACTATATGCAAATTTTCCTCTCAATGTCTTGTCTTTTCTTTTTAAAATAACGATGCATGTCAACATTATCCTCCATTTCGGAACCACTTTTCCGCACTTAGTGAACGCTAATTTCATGACTTCGTACAGTCTATTTTTGGCATTCCTCTGAATGTCCACATGCTGGTAATAACCTTTGTCTCTAAATGAAAAGTATTGGGTTGTAGTTAAGCTTGCTTCCTCTTGCCGTGGCTTCCATTCACACGTACATTTTTTGATCAAAACCCTTACCAGTCTGCCTCTTTGATCGTAGCATCGGCCACTTTGGAGTTGCTAATCTCTCATGGTGTCTTCCCTGCAAGCTCTAATGTATCCTACAGCCCAAATGTCATGCCTGAGAAAAATGAACAGAGCTTTTAGACATGACTGGTTAATGCAATCACCGCAAAGGTTCTCCAGCCTTGCTTTCCACTTTCTCTTGAGGCACTCATAATCTGAACCAAATCCAATTTCTCTGCTGCTCAGAGGCTCATGTCAAACTCCTCATTTCCAGGGACTTAAATTACTGTAACTATGTCCCTTGAGCTCCTCCCAACTGTATTAATAATTCGTGTCCCAGTGGCAACTAACACGCCTTGGGGCTGGTTTCCATCATGGAAGCAGAACCTCATAATTTATCTTTGATTGAAGGAAGACTGCCAGTTTCCTAGCAGGAATGCAGTTTTTCTTTCTCTCCTACTTTCCTTCCTTACATCCTTAGTGATGACAAATAGATGAGACAACAGTATTTTTCTGCCCTCTGCCTTCGTAGTTCATTCATTCTGTTCAGCTCCTCCATTTGCTCTGTAAATCTCCTCTTAGGAGCTCACATTGTTCTTAACTCTCACCAACTTCTCTGCCACAACAGTAGGCTCCCCGGGGCCTGCTCTCACCAATCCTGGAGCACTGCTTTCTCCACCAGGCTCTGCATGGCCATGACATGATCCTCTAGTTTGAGATTTGGGAGTTTGCCTGTCACAATTGCTTTCCCTGAACCCCTTTTCTTCCTCTCCTTCCCTCCCCATCCACCAATCACATCGACGCATGGTCACATTGCCTTCTGCACCAGAGATGATAACAATTTCATCCCTCGATCGCATCTTCCCTGAACCCATATCCCCTCTGAAAAAAAGTAGCCTACCACTCTCTTTACTTGGAGTCTGTCACTCAGCCCTGGAGGAAGGCTCTGATTGTTTGGCCCTTCCCCTTCTCATCCAGGCCAAATTGAACTGGACAAGGTCAGTCGACATTCTTTCCCCAAGAATTTATCACTGGAAATAATGCTAAGCTTTGAGTGACGTCCATGTTGAGTCATGTCCATGTAGAAAGAGAGAAAATTCATCAGCAGAGAGAAGAACAGAAAGAGGAGGAAGAAGAAAGGGAGGTAAAGAAGGAGGAAGGGAAAGAAAAACTGGTTGAATAGAGAAAGGCAGAGAACAGAGACACCCACGTCTCTGCAGAAGTAGAGAGAATAGGCAAAATCCCTGATTTTCAAGGTCTTATATCCACTTACTTGTGATGCTCATATTCCTGTACCCTTCCAAACAGAGTCCCTTTACTTACCCAAACTGCTTTTGATGAGTTTGGTTTCTGATATGCAAATGCCCCTTTATCAAGGTAAAAACAATACAAGTATTACAAATTATGGTGATAATAATGACCATAATAACTACTATTTATTGTGCACTTACTATGAACTAAGCACAGTCCTAAGCAATTTACATAACCACATTCTACAGCTAAATTGTGATATAGAGTTATTGGATAAGAACATTGATACAGGCCAGGTCTGACGATGTGTGTCTGGTTACACAGCTGTTAGGTGGCCCGAGCTGACCTTTGAACCCATTTCTGTCTTCTCCAAAACCATGCGCTACAGCTCGCTAATACATAAAAAGCACTGTAGGCCTTTTGAACTCTGTCTTTTGCTCGGCCGGCTCCAAACTCTTTGGAGTACACTTTCCCTTCTAATAATGGCCCTTGAGCCACTGCCTTCTGCTCGGGCCCGCTTCTATTTCTTTGAAGTGTGCTTTTTCTTTTAATAAACTGCTCTTTCACCACTTAAAAAAAAAGCATTATAAATAGCGCATGGAACATATGTCATAGTTCAATATTCCTAAAGCTTTGAGGTTTTTTTAGTCGCTGGATAGGAGGAGCTAGATCTGTTTTAAATTGGCATAGCAAAGCAATGTCAGGAGGAATCATAGAAAACCTTGCTACTCAGAGTGTAGTGGTTGAATAAGGAGCTTGAACATCAAAGGGAACTGGTTAGAAATGCAGTCTTAGGCTTCACCCAATACCTACTACCACCTTTGAGCAAGATCCCCTAGTGATCTGCATGCATATTCAATTCTGAGAAACTGTGCTAAGAGGCTCAAAGTAGATGGCAGTGAGCTAAGATAGTATGTTATCTACCTAGTTATAGTAACTATGATGCAGCCTCTAAGACAAGGATTAGCTGGAGTATCAGGTGTCTAGAACTAAAACTAAAGCTGAAAGATGTAAATCAGAATGAATTGCAGGTTCTGAGGTTTTGCTAAACCCTATCATTGAAAAACACAAGAATTTACCAAGAAGTAACTAATTATTTCTCAAACTTGAAGCATTATCTAGTCTCTATTTTGGTTCTTTGTCACCTCCTAATGACTGTTTCTATTGTATATTGATTTTTATTTTATTCCACTTCATTGTTTATATAGACAAGGGATGGGACTATTTCACCTAGTATGTTCACTCACTGGATGCTCTCTTTGGTCACCTGGTTATCTTCTCAGACGAGCGTCTGAAGTCTGGCTTGTTGAAGAAGACTCTGGGATTAGTCCATCATGCCAACATTGCTACAAGAATCTAAACTAAGAAGTTTATAAAAATGGACACAATGCTCATCTATTTTAAGTTGGTTCACATTTTGAGTGCTGCTGATGAAAACTTGTTATCATCTTTTCAGAGTCAAATTCCAAAATCTGAAATATGAGTGACAACAACTTCTATTAACTTTAATGTTGAAAAAATATGAAACACTCAGGACATAATTGAGATCAATACTCCCAGAGTGAGCCAATGGAAGACGTGACTTAACATTAAAAAACAAAACCAAAAAACATTTTTCCACATGATTTTCATTTGCCTATTTGAAATTTAGCTTATATATTCATTATACAGATGTGCTAAAAATCAACACTAGGGAAAATATAATAATGATGACAAATAACTTTAATAATGTCATATTCTTATCCTTTCTGCTACCCTGGAAAGCTTCCATGGGCCCATCATTATAGTGTAAGAATTCAGACATGGGTGCCTGACTCTAAAGATATTTGTGCACCCACAGGCTTTATGAACGTTTATTTCTCTGTCTTGTTAAAAGCTAAGTATATAAAGAAATTGTAGAAAAACTGGCGTGTAATATAGCATTTCTTATCTGTTGTCAGTAAATGTAAGACATGCCTTAGTAAACCCAGAAAGGTCAGAGACTAAGAGAGCAAAGGGAATATTTATCAGATAAGGATAATTAGAGAAAGACTGAGGCTTCAAAGTCAGGACTGGGGCCTTTTATTCTGGATTTAACAAAATTTTTTTGAAAATATTATACAGTTCCCAAGAGTAGGGGCTAAAGCTTCACATGGATGGGGATAAGGGAAGTAACTATTAAAAAGGGAATACAGGAAAGCAGTTCCCTTGAGCATCCTTAACTTCTGGGGGCGAGAAACATTCTGAAGGGTGGAAGATGTTAGGGGCCTGGGAGTTTATAGGTTCTTGCAAGTGGTAGGGCAAACCTAGCTCTATGTCACCTGCCAAGGGGCAAGTACTCAACAGAGACATTACTCTGACCACAGAAACATGTAGCCTGAGTCATCTCACCACCTCTCATACCATCCTCTCCTGACACCCACCCAGATTTAAAGCTGAATAATTGAAAAGCAATGCTCAGTAAGCTTTCCAAAGCCTCTACCTATTTCTCTGCAAGTACCTTGCTTTCTCTTCTTTCCTTTCCTGCACTTCCTTCTTCGTCTTGCCTCTCCCTTTTCCCCTGTCCCCTCTCTTACGCAGGGCCTCGCTGGTCTCTTGCTCTCCTCATTCCAACCTTGGAGCACCAGGCTGGCTGTCTCCTATTCTGTGTCCTATACCCCTGCTGTGATTCTTAATGAAATAAATGTCAGGAAGTCTACTGATTGGTTCCATGACAAGTGCATAATTTATAGGAGCAGCTGGGCCCTTCCCAGCACAGGACACTCAGTTCATTCTTTCTCAGTATCGCCTTTTCCACTCCCATTCCACCTCAGCCCTCTCGCCTTCTACTTCATTAGAGGACATCGGCTGCAAATTCCCTAGAGTCTTTCTTCTCCTATTTCTTTCTCCTGTTTTCTTCTTGGGGAATACAAGAGTCCCCTCACTTTTCTGAGGGATAGCTCAGAAGTTATCACATCTTATTTATTATACTTAAAACGCTCTCTTACACGCCCCTCTTATCTCCTAAATCAGGGTCTTATTGTCTCTCTCCTACAAAATCATAACAGTTGTCCTGCCCATTGACACTCCCTTCGGTCACACTGGCACCAATTAGGCTTAGCATTTGTAGTGTTGTGTTTATTTCATCAAATTTCATATTTCTTAGTCTCAACTTTAAAGTTGAGAGATTTTATGTTTATCAGGGTTTTTCCTTTTTCCTTTTTATGTTTGTTGCCTTCAGTTAGAATTTTTTTCAATGATCCTTCCATCCTCCATGATTGTTGAATTTTCTGTGACTTTAAGGAAAAAGAAGTGATTTCCTAAAGATAGCTATGAACATCTTTGTAAACACAAGATGGGCAGCCTTTTTTTTTTTTTTAAAAGATTTTTTTTTTATTGGGGAATTGGAGGGATGGGAACAGTGCTGGGGAATTGGGGGAAGGGGAACAGACAAGTTGCTGTCGTTTTGTTCTTCAGTCTAGTTGTGGAGGACGTTGCTTCACTGGCCCAAGTTGGCACCATCATTGCGCTCTTCCAGGGTGAGGCAGATCAGTTGCCGGCTTCTGGACGGCCGCTCACTGCGGCTGCTGGCCGCTCACGCTGGCTGCTGGCTGCTCACGCTGGCTGCTGGCTACAGACAGTAGCCCATGGCAATCCACTGCCACAGGGGCTGCAGCCCACGCCGTCGCCGGCGACCCACGGCAGCCCAGCTCCAGGTTGAGCTGTTGTTCAGCATCTTAGCTGTAGAGGGCAGTGTCACTGGCCCTCATATGTGGGATCCGAACCGGGGCCCTCTGGAATCCCAAGCGAGCTCTTAACCATCGCGCCACTCGGCCGGCCCTGGGCAGCCTTTTTATGAGTCTGAGGCTAAACAGACCTGACTTCCCCATAATCGTGAGTTCTTCTCAGATCATATATAAATTGTTGGCTATTTTAAATAGCATAGGTAAAGTAGAACATTTGGGAAGCTTCTGAAATGCTCAATCATTACCTTCAAGATCTGGCTCAATATTTTCTGTTTATAGAAGGCTTACGGGGATGACCCTTTCTTTGCTCAATCTGTAGTAGTCACTAAAAGATAACTTTCCTGTCAATGCCCTGTACTTGTGTGTATTTCATCATAGAATAGTGGTTAAATGTATGGGCTTTATGGATAGATGGCTGTGTGATTATGGATAAGTTACTTAACCTCTCTGTGCCTCAGTTTCACCATTTATAAAATAGGAATAAAATTGTCAACTATTATCATGGGATATTTTTAAGGATTAAAGGTGCTAATCCTTGTTAGACAAGCACAGTGCTGAGTATATAGGAAATGCTTATTATTATTGCTATTGTTATATGTTATTATTATGATTAGCTTAGCTATGTATGTTCTTTGTATTTCCAACTAAATGGTAAAACTCAAAGTCAGGCATTTATATCATTTTCAAATTAAACCAAATTAATACAAAATGTTTAGAGCAAGTCACTTAAATTTACAGAGCATATTCTTTTCATATCTTTAAGGTATTTATAATTGGTCTTCAAACAATAACTACGGACATGTGATTGGGTCTTTGATGGGTTTTATTTTTTCTTTCATTAAATCTATATTCAATGTTTTACAAATAGAGTTATCAACAAACATTAACTAAATACATGTAAATTATTTCCATGAGGCACAAGTTTGATTTAAAATATAACAAAATATGTAGTTAAATATGCAGAATATAAAAGCAGTGTTTACAAAATTTACCTTTTTAACATCATTAAAAAGAAGTCTGTACACTCAGGACAACTATCTCTTCCAAATTCCTAGGAAAGTGTTAAGTTTTCTGAAAGTACTTAATGCTATTTGGACTAAGTGTACATTTCAAAACACTCACATTATGAGTTAATGCATTTGCAAAGGACTTCTGAGTGAGGTTACATATTGCTTATGTTGCAAATGAAAAACGCAAAGGAGCGAGGAGTTAGGGCCTATTGAGTACCAATGAAATCCTTAATGGTTTTCAGGGCTTTTTTCCCCCTCTTAATAGAATATCAACCCAGTTAGTGCCATCCCAATCAAACAATCTGAAAATGTTTCATGTTAAGGCTCAGAATTATAGAATCACTTTATTGGGGACTGGAGTAAAACATGAAAGATAATCAAATCCAACCCCCTCATTTTATAAATGAGAAAACTAAGGCCTGTAGCACTTATTTCAATTAAGATGGCTTTCAAACAACATGCATGCCCTTCGTTTGAGTTATTCACTCTAGTTTTATCATTTATTTTCATGCTGCTCAATTGACCACAATTCAAAATACGAGTGTGCTCACCATTCCACATGTTTGGGTATGTTCCTTTCTGTATGTGTTTCTCCGATGGAATTTTCCTTTGTGGTATCAAAGCCAGCTCCTTTGAGTATTTTTAAAGATAAAACCATCATGCAACATCTAGGACCAGAAAGAAATCTTTATGGCATATATTTCACAGATATTTTCTTTTTGGATTTTTTTTTTCCCCTCTAAGAGAAAAGATGTTGTTAATATTTCACATAAAATATACTGTTAGTTAGTAAATGTCAAGAAATGCTAGATTATTTGCTGTGTGGGCCCATTCAAATATGTCTCTAAAGAGCTAGTAATTCTTTTATTTTCCAATTAAACGTAAATACAATTTTGAAATGCAGTGTTTAAAAATTTGATGCATTCACATGCCATGCAGAAACATTTTTCAATAAATGTGGTATTTAAGGAAGTCCCAGCCTATTTTGTTAAGGTAGGTATTTGGAGATAATTGTGACTAGCCACTTTAACCTACAGAAACAGGATTGGTAATAAAACCCAAAACCATACCTTAATCACTTTGGAGTTCTAATTGTCCTTTGCATCTACCCATATAAAGCTGTGTTCAAGTTATTTCCAAACGATATATTTTTAATTGTTTTTGTTTTATTGCAGCCTCTGATCTTAGATGTACTGGACAAGAGAATTTGGGGAGCTTGTGTTGTTGGTAGGTGGTAGGTATGAAGTTAAGTTGTGCTGTAGCAACCGGAAGTACCCACTAATAATATTTTTACAAGGCCCTTTTACCAAGTCTCATGTTGATGTTACCAGTGACGTCGGTTTATTAGCTTGCGGTTAATTAACAAAAACAATATTGAAATAAAAAGGAAAAGTCAGACTAGAAGAGCAGAAGGCGACTCTCCCCACCCTACTCCCAGCCCTCCCTCCTTTGAGAGCTCGAGCTCTCTTGGAGTAGCAGGTTCCTGCATGTGCCAGGAATCCAGTCTCGGAGCAGCGAGTCGCACTGCAACGCCAGGGCGTTCCCAGCGGGGGGACTGCTGGCTGCTAGGAACCTGCAGGCACCTGGTGTGGTCCTTGAGGGCCCTAGAGACTCCTGCCTCGGACGGGTCGGCTCTAAGCTTGTAGGCAGAAGGCTCCGGCCGGTCAGAAGGGTTTCCTGTGTGTCAGCAACTTCACTTTGCAGAGATAGCTGGCGGAAGAGCGAAGGAGCGCTGGCGGGCCAATCGCTCCCCAGCAGCCAGCCCTGACAGGGCGCGCCCCTCGTCCTCGCCGCCGACTCCGGTAGCAGCAGAAGGGCTGAACCTGAGCGCGCCGGACCCACGGCGGACCCCGACTCCGCGGCGGACACCGACTCCCCAGCGGACACCTCCGGCTCCGGACTAACGCCCTGGAGAGCGCCCGGGGAGCCGGGCGGGCTCGGGGGAGGCACGCCCCTCGCCTCCCGCGGAGCCCAAGCTCCGCCCACCATCGCGGGGAGCCGGCCTCTCCAGCCTGCCGCCCGCACTCGGGACCGTGCGGGACCTCGAAAAGGGTCCCGGAGCAGTTCTGACGGCGGACGAGGCTCAGCCCAGAAGCGCACGGGTCCGCGGCCACGCGCTCGGATGGCACCCAGAGGCTGAGCGCAGGGGGGCGCGGAGGCACCGGCGCGGGCTCCAGAAACAAACTGCTTGCTTGCGAGGTAGGGAGAAGGACGATGCCCACACGAAGTTGATCTCTGGGGAACGGAGGCTGGGGCGCGCCCTCCCCACGACGCAGCGCGGCACGGCGAGTTTGGCGGGACCCGCGCGGCCCCTCGGGAGAGCGCCGTTGGAAAGTTGTCGGCGGCGGCGCCCCGCGCGTCCTGTTGTGTAACCTCGGCGCTGCCAGCCGCACCGGGAAGTTGCTGGCGAGTCCGCCGGCCCGGTTCGGTCCCGGCCCCGGCCCCCGGGCGGATTTCATGGCCCGCGGCGAACGCGGGGCGGGAGCCGGCGTGGGCGAGCCCCCGCGCGCCCCCTCCCTCGGGGATCCCCGGCGCCCGCTCCCTTCCGTTCGCGCGCCTTTCCGATGCTGGCTGCGCCCCTCGCCGCCGCCGCCGCAGCCCTTTCGCCGCCGCTTGTCCCTCGGAGCCGCCGCCGCCTAAGTCCGGGAGGAGAGAATGACCGAGGTGCTGTGGTCTGCTGTCCCCAACGGGACGGACGCCGCCTTGCTGGCCGGCCCGGGATCTCCCTGGGGGAACAGCACGGCGGCCTCGACCGCCGCCGTCGTCGCCTCGTTCAAATGTTCGCTGACCAAGACGGGCTTCCAGTTCTACTACCTGCCGGTCGTCTACATCGTGGTGTTCATCGTCGGCTTCCTGGGCAACAGCGTGGCCATCTGGATGTTCGTCTTCCACATGAAGCCGTGGAGCGGCATCTCCGTGTACATGTTCAACTTGGCCCTGGCCGACTTCTTGTACGTGCTGACCCTGCCCGCGCTCATCTTCTACTACTTCAATAAGACAGACTGGATCTTCGGGGACGGCATGTGCAAGCTGCAGAGGTTCATCTTCCACGTGAACCTGTACGGCAGCATCCTGTTCCTGACGTGCATCAGCGCGCACCGCTACAGCGGCGTGGTGTACCCGCTCAAGTCCCTGGGCAGGCTCAAGAAGAAGAACGCCGTCTACATCAGCGTGCTCGTGTGGCTCATCGTGGCGGGGGCCATCTCGCCCATCTTCTTCTACTCGGGCACCGGCGTCCGGAAAAATAACACCACCACCTGCTACGACACCAGCTCCGACGAGTACCTGCGAAGTTATTTCATCTACAGCATGTGCACGACCGTGACCATGTTCTGCGTCCCCTTGGTGCTGATCCTGGGCTGTTACGGATTAATTGTGAGAGCTTTGATTTACAACGACCTGGACAACTCGCCTCTGAGGAGGAAATCCATTTACCTGGTGATTATTGTACTGACGGTTTTTGCTGTGTCTTACATCCCTTTCCATGTAATGAAAACAATGAATCTGAGGGCCCGGCTGGATTTTCAGACCCCAGAAATGTGTGCTTTCAATGACAGGGTTTATGCCACTTATCAGGTGACAAGAGGTCTAGCAAGTCTCAACAGTTGTGTGGACCCCATTCTCTATTTCTTGGCAGGAGACACGTTCAGAAGGAGGCTGTCTCGAGCCACCAGAAAAGCTTCCAGAAGAAGTGAGGCAAATTTGCAATCCAAGAGTGAAGACATGACCCTCAATATTTTATCCGAGTTCAAGCAAAATGGAGACACAAGCTTGTGAAGACACAAGAATTCCCCAAACACCCACTTTTGTAACATGGTAGGATGCTTAATAGAGCCAAGTGCTTCCTTTTTTTCCCCCTTTAAGTTTCTAAAAGTTTAGAGAAACATCAAACCAAGAAATTAGTGAGTTTTAAAAAAACAAAAACAAACAAGAACTGGAAATGCCCACACCCGCACCTAGCTTGTTTGGGTTTGGGTTTGCTTTCAAGGCCTCCCTCCCTCCCTTCTTTCTAATCTGAAGTATGTATAATAAAATAATACTATCCCAGTTAAACATTTACTTTCTTTTCTGCCTTTAAAATTTACAAGCTCTTCTGTTTAAAGTGCACTTGAGTACCGGAGCTGTTTTGAGGTTAATAATTTCTTCAAGAAAACTGACCACCTGAAACTTGAGTTTGCCATTCATCTAGCTTTTAATGTTTTTAATGATACATGATAGGAACAAATTGAAACTCCACATTCTCAAAGTTAGCATAGGATGTAGCAAAATTCTAATCTCGATTCATTCAGTATGAACAGATCTCAGCCGGGTGTCATTTTTGGTCCTGTCACCATAGGTGGTAACTAACTGAGTTTCTTGGAGACTTTGATAGAAAAGTAAAGCCAATGAATTTAAAAGCCTATAAAGTGATCATTTTCCAGTTATTTCTAGAAAACTGCTCAGTATATGTTGGGTCCTAAATGTTTGGCGATGGAAACCTGCATGTATTATCTTGTAGGTAAAATGCATTCAAAATAATCAAAGTGTATGTACTTTCCTTGTAAACACTGTGAACTCTGTTAGACTTCCTGTGATAAAGGGTATTTACTTGCATCACTGCTGTGCAATGCCTTAGGAGTTTGTGTTCCAGTACAAATGCTTACTCGCATCTGTAAAAACAATTTTAAAAATCACAGATAAATTACAGATGAAAGTTGAATAACTGAGCAAGTTGAGGGCTTGTAGGGCAGGACGATGGTATTATACTATCGGAGGGAGAGGGGTTGGCAGTCATTCACAATGCATAGCCTTCAAGCACATTCCCAAATGTACGAGCAAGTAGGGAGAAGACATCTTTAGAATAAGGACATTAGTTTAAATTAAAATTGTGGTGTAAAGGTTCTTCTTTGCTTCTTTGAAACGTTGGGGAACATTAAATGCAACATGAAAAGAAGGCAGAATGTGTTCAGGTTGTGTTGATAGAATGAGAAGTTATAATCCTTTACTAGATCCTATTTCCTCATAGTTAAAAGGGGAAAAAAAACCTTTAAAATATATGAGAAAAGGACATAAGGAGAATTAAATTTAAGTACCTAAGGTACCATAGCAGTGAAAAGTAAGTTGCAGAAACTACTAATAGTTTAAGAGAAGATCACTGGTCAGTGTTTTCTTTTATGTTTTTTTTTTCTGCGAGGCAGTAATGAGAAACCTGTAAAATACTTCAGTAATTTTAATAATAATTTTCAATGAATATTGATTCGCTGCATTTCTTGCCCTTAAAATCTTAAAATTCTACATAATATAGAATAATGAGGTGAGATAGCACAATTTATAACTCCAAACAAATAAATCCCCTGTCAAAGAAGTGTTTGATTGTGAGAACTAGCCTTAATAGAACTAGCCAACATCAGAGTCTGCAGCTGATGGCGGAGTAACTTGTTTGAAAGCACTTTATAAGTAAAATAATTTGGGGCCATGTCTTAAAGCTAGAAACAGCACCCGGTGGGACATAGTGACAGGTAAATCAGGGCTTGATTTCAGTTTGTGCAGTGCTTGGGTGGACTGCAGATTTATGAGACCTTCAGTTTCATCTTAGAGTTACTTCAGTTTATCCAGTCTCAGGCCACTAAGACCAATGAAGAAATGCTGTGTTTAGCTTCCTAAAAAGTTATTCTTTTTTGACATGTTCAGCGTTAACACACAGAATTATAGAAGAAACCTTTTAGATGAGATGTCCTACCTACACGTCCTCATTTTGAGGAAACTGAAGGTTAGCTAGGTTCTTACTTGGTTAGGGTCCTACAGCATTTTCTGTTGTGGACGTCTTGAAGAAAATGTCTAAAATATGTCATTACTATATTGTCCCTATCAAACAGAATGACAGCGAGACAGGATTCATATCACTAAATTGACCAAAGTGGAAATTTCAAAGCCTGTACCATCCTTGAACTCAAAGGCTAACGGTACACATTTCTATAGTATTTCCTCACCATTTACTTTAGTTTTCTTCCTTTTAGGTCTCAGGACACCCAGCCTAGTTTACAGTATGTGTTAAGTACATTGTTTCAGCTTCCAGAGAACTTTCTTACAGAGTGCGGATCTAATGAGAGATAGACAGTAACTAGAAATTCCCTTTTACTTCTTGGCATGTTTTTTTTTTTTCCAGAGTGTTTCTTCTTTAGCTCTATACATCACATCGTAGACAATAATGACATGTAAATGCATGTCAAATGGTAACAAGAATGATCTCACCAACTCCTTCCAGGCAAAAAGAGGTCTCTGGGAAGAGTCTGTGCTAATGGTGAAAACGTACAGAGGATCAAGAAGAAGCAGTGATGTATTGGCTGAAAATCTGATTTGTGACATATGATATGAGTCAGTATTTTAATAGGAAAGGCAAAAATCTGTTTGCATTTTGATGAAAGAACTAAAATTATAGAACTTGTCAGTTAACTAAAATTTCACAATGCAACACTATTTAAATGCCAAGTTCAAGGTATTTTATGGCACACAAAATACATCTCTGACTCTTTGAACATCAACATGTTTGCATTGAAATGATAAAAAGACAAACCAAGAAGCGATATAGCGTGAGTGTGTAGCTTCAGAGTTAAAACCATGACATTGCCACTCAGCGAGCTATGGAACTTTTGACCATTTCAGGACCATTATTAGTGGGTTAAAAAGGTTGGATGGCATCTGTCTGTTGGGGCTTTGAGGCATGTGGAAACATTTAAACTATAGACAGCCAGAGGTGTATTATATTTGTTACCAGGACTCTTCAATTCCTTGGCTCAAAATTCTTACAAAGTTCACCAGTTGTGATGTGGACCTATGACCTGTAAGTTTTCTCAATCTACTTGTGTAGTACACCAAACAGCATTTGGATACAAGAGATATCAATGCTTACAGCAGCTGGAATTGGACTAGTGACAATAAAGATGTGTAACTAGTTAGAGATCTATTGAAGCTTTAACTTTGCTGGTCAAATTGTAGCTATCATAATAGTATTTATTAATGAAGCTTACAGTTCTTTAGTTGTACAGGTTGAAAGACTTTCTTGAAAGACCCAACATACCGATGTAAATTATATTTATTACAATGTATAATATGAATGTAACACTGGTGTATTTTACATAATATATGATACATAGATAAAATGAGTTATTGTATATTATGATGCTTTTCAAATATCAGTATCCTGAAATGTGTAAGTCTTCAGATTTTTTTCTTATCTAAAATATGAAAATCTGTTTTGTGATACAAGTGATTAATTTTCTCTAGAAATGCTTTTGCATGTTTACCTTTTTTGTGTAGTGTTCTTTCTATACAGACACAATTTGGTGTCAAACTATCATAAGATCAATAGTAAATACAAAGCATCTTTAGCCAGACTGGATCTGTATTGTATACATTTTATATAGTATTATAGAAAAGTTTATATTGTCCTTTCAGAGCATTTAGAACCATGCCCTCAAATATGATCAGAGCTTCTATTTCTCAATGCAAAATGCTTGTCCTGAATTCACAGTAGATCTCTTAGGTTTTAGAAGTCTGGTGGGATGTGCATTATTGATACAGCATTAGAATTTAAGGAGAAACTTTAAGGAGATGGGGAAAGAGGCAGCTGGTGTAATCAGTTACAATGTTCAGAATCAGCTTAAATTTTTGTGTTGTGTTTCTTCTTAAGGTGAAATAGTATAATCTTAAGTTGTTAGAGATGGAGTTTCTAAGTAACACTACCAGCAAGTTTAACACTGCTATGAATTTTAATCTGTTTTATTTGTTCAGTGGATAATTTTAATTCCAAGTTTTATAGTGATAACTGTATTATATTTGGCTGCTGAATTCTGTTACAATTTTTATTCTGTTGTACATTGTATTATACACATCATTACAAATTAATATGAAGGGGAATATATGTGACATATCAAAATTTGTGAATTTAAATTCTGGTATGTTTTAGTGCTTTTGCAAAAATGTTTATTTTTATATTATCTGTGATTTTAATATAGATAATTGAACTAGGTTTCTTTGTGATTAATAGTGCCATTGAATGAGCGATATGGAAACAGTGTTACTTGACATTTTGAGCTTTCTCAGGTTTATCTAAATCAATGGTAGCTTAACAAATTCCAGACTAATTGTGCGCAGTTGTGTTTTTAATAAAAGGAATGTACATTTCCTATACGTTTGCATGCAGGAATGTACAATATCATGTGTGTGTGTGTGTCTAAGGCATGACAGCCAACTTTGCATCTGCTATTGATAATAACAGCAGAGCCTTGCTATAACCGTGGTCACTAGAATTGTACCTACCATAAACAATTAAAACTGAAAAAGTCTCAATAAAACTATGAAATGTGGTCTGATGCTTCTATGTTATTACAGTGTTAATAATCACAGGTTGGTTTTCTTAAATTTTGACATGTACTATTATACCACCTGGCAAATGCCATAGGATGTATAGAATCATGCCGTCATTTCTTAAGGTGTAGCTGGATTGTTAAAAGTGAAGAGTTAAAGAACAAATCCTGGTGTAAGATAATTGATAATATTATCGTTATTTGATATCATTAATAGGTATGTGACCTACTTCTTTAAAGAAAATACGAAATGCAACCTTAGTACATATTTCCCATGCTAGTGTTCTGTGTTTAAAACCTTAGCTGTAATGTTTTCTCTTAATTTGTAATCCATGCAGGTAATCATACTAAAAACCCTTTGTGGTTTCTGTTTATCTATTAGCCTACATTGCCGGTTTCTCTCAAGTTTATTAAAAAGTACATATCTGGTTCTGTGTGGTGAAAAAGTGTATAATGGAATGAAACCATGCTTAAAGCATCACTGTTTTTTCCTCAGCGTTAGAAGTGCACAATGGTCCTGCATTGGGTTTTCTGTTTGTCTGCTGAGACAGGTGCCCTGTCACAGAAACCTGTGGGAAAAAAAGTGCAAATCTCTTGCAGCCCTTAAAATATGTCTCACTCCATTTTAACTCCTTAACTAGCTATACCGTCCAGACTTCTCTGCTTGGGAATTGTCACTTATTAACATCAGCTTTGGTAAAGTTTTGTGGGTGTGTATGTATGTGTGTGTTTGTGTATGTTTATTTAGTGCATGTGTAGAAATTACACAGATAATTGTCGTTCTGATTTAAGAAGAATTTACTGTAAAGCTTTGAGAAACTTCTTTATTTTCAAACTCATTTTGGGATTGGAGCCAGTGAAACTTCTCTCTCCATCAGTAAATATACTGCTTTTAAATTCTCTTTTACTTTAGTGGGCTGGAAAGTTTAGATTCTTTTTTTCAGGAGGTTTAGAACATGGCCCCCAAATATGATCAGAGTTTCCATTTCTGAATGCAAAAAGCTTGTCCTAAATTCAAAGTTGATGTATTATGGTTTAGAAGTCTGATGGGATGAGGCATTAAAGACAAAACAGATGTCACTAGAAATCCATGTCAATGCTGTGCTTACTTGCTTTAACCTTCCAAGGTTATACCGCTATAGGGTCTACCCTATAGACCCTGGGGACTGACATTCCCAGGCACCATGGCTGCTGGGACCTGTGGTGTAGATGGACCGAGTCCCCTAGGCTGAGCCGCTGACAGTGCCACATGCAGTACCCTGGAAACAGACATGGATAAGGGGTCAGGGTGGTGCAAGGCACGGGAGAAGTCAGTACTGCACAGAGGAAAAAACATGCTGCCTTTTCTGATTACCTGATGAGGAGAAATTGCCTGCATGAAGGTTGAAAATCCTTGATGATAGATTTAAGCAGAAAGAGGCCTTGGCAATGACCCTGTCCCATCACCTCGGTGTGCTGGTGAAAGCCACGTTCTCACACTCACAGGTGGAGCTAGCTACATACTCAGGGCTCTCATCCTGGGAAAACATTCCTCTCACATCCCAGGGCTCTTCACATTGTGGTTCTTGACCCATTGGTGGGTCAGGAAATCAGTACAGTGGGTTATGACCAGCACTTATAATGAAACAAATAGAATAGAATAGAATAGATCAGAGTCCGTAACTCAGTGAGTAAGCATTGTGATTTTAATTTCAGACATGCACACACACACACACACACACACACACACACACACAACACAACACGTGTATTTATTTACATGTAACTTGGGCCACAGTAGACTTCTGATTTCTTATTGAGGACCTGGTCAAAACAGTTCCAAAACCACTACTCAGTAAAAGGTGTCATGGTGTTATAGGAATAGGGGTGAGAAATTGTTTCCTAAAACTATTTTTAAATAAACACAAACACAATCAGTTGTTAATTTTGTTATGTGTCCTCTTTTTTTTTAATTTTTTTTCTTTTGAAGACTATATTTGAAATTCCCAGAGACATTATTAAAGCAATATTTAGCCTATATCTAAGGATGACTATTTGCAGTTAAAGATAGAATAAACGAAACTCAGATTTATGTAAACTTTTACAGCATAACTCTTCATACTGTTCTCTCTACTATGAACAGTTAACAGCAAAACAGCAAACAAATGTCCACCATGTTTAAGAGCATCGGCTTTGCAGTCAACATGCCTTAGGTTTGGAACCCATCTCTGCCACTTGCTACTTGGGTACCTTGGCAAATTACTGAAACCCTTATGGCTGTGTGTTCCTCAACTATAAAATGGGCATAATAATTTTCAGCACATAGGATCTGGGGGAATTAAATCAAATAAAATGAAAAGCATCTATCACATAATACATAACAAATATATTTCTAGATACATCCTTCTTAAGGCTTCTAAGGATTTTGCTACTTCATGGGCTGCTTTGTTGTAGTTTCTGTTTCTAGTATTAATATTTCTATGGTTTTTCATGTCATAGAAGCTTTGGGGTCTCCTAGAAGTTCACATTGTGGGGTTTGGAGCGGGTCTCCTAAAAGTTCTTGTTAGATTGAATGCATTTAATATTGTTCTTTTGGACACTCCATTGACTATCGGAGGTCAGATAATAAGCAAGTATTCAACTTTTTGATGCTTTTCATTGTGGTATACACTGTGTGGGACAAAGACATGTCAGGCGAAGTGTGTGTGACTAAAAATATATCAACAAGAAGAGCCTGCTGACCTCCTTAGCTGGACCTCTCCTCTCAGGTTCATGGTCTATTTTCAATCACCACCATCCAGAGTCTGGTCTTCAGTTTAACAGGTCCAGAAACTCGATCCCTCAACAGTTCACCTAGAGTTCACCAATGCAGGGGCACTGACTCACACCAGGCAGACTAAGAGATTCATTTACCAACTAAAATGCCACCGTATGAGTATACAACAACTACATCCCAGGCACAATAACAGACATCTGCCTTTCTGATCTAATTATGTATCAGAAGGTTGCCTGCAGGTTTTAAAATAAAGATAAAGAGAGGTGGTGCTCTCAAAAGGCATTTTCTGTAAGGCAGAGGAGCTGAAAGAATTGCCAATACCTGGAGATATTGGTCAGGATAAGCAGCATCTATCCTGTACTTGAAAGAATTCTGCCTGCCTGGGACAGCTTAGCAGCACAGAGACTGAAATTCTCACATTTGCTTATTTTCTTCTAAAGTCAGTCCCACCATTATTACTTCTTTGCTTACAAATAAAGTTTTAATAATGTCTCCCAATGGTGGGTGTGGCGGGAGGGTGCTGGTGGAGAAGGCTACAATGCTTGCTAAGTTGGAGATACTTAAAGGACATCCAGTTAGAAAAGGTACAGTACGGCACTACAAATGCTATTCCAGAGCTCAGGACAGAGTTATAGCAAGAGACAGAGGCCTGGGAATTGTTCGTGTACAAATGATAGCTGGGGCAGGGGGTGAACTGTAGGCAACACCAACATTAGGATGGACAAGGAATACTGAGCAGGAAAAACCGGAGTCATAAGACTCTGGACCGCCTCCTGAAGAAATCAGTCTGAGAAGAGAGTTTTAGGGAAGAGGTAAACCTGTGTCACTTGTTTCAGAAAGGAACATAAAGTGTCTACTGGATTTAGAAATTAGAAAGTATTGGTGTTTCACTGAGATCACTTTTAGCCTCTTTTTTTTTTTTTTTTTTTTTTTAGCTGAGCCATCCTGCTACCTCTTGGTAGCTCAGCGGCTGCTCAGCTCGGGCTGGACTCGAACTGCTGTTGCTCAGAGCTCAAACTCTTGAGCGAGCTCTTAACCAACTGAGCCACTCGGCCGGCCCTTCATTGAGATCACTTTTAAACCATAAAATTAGTAATGACTACTGATCACAGAAGAACTGTCTTCGTGACAATCTTGAGGAAAATAGACTAGTAGTTTGAGGAAACGACAGAGATTAGAGAGAGCAAAAAGTTTAAAGAGAGATGTTTTTGGTAATGTCAGAGGAAAGCAGGCCCATGGGGAAATTGGAGTAGATGAATGACATCAACAGGGCAAAGAGGAAGCGACAGGTGAGGGAAGGAGCTGCTGTGGTTACTGAAGCTGAACAGAAGGCCATCAAAGTAGAGGAAAGCCATAAGGGTGAGTTTGGGATACTAGACAGGTCACCGAGTAAGCGGAAGACTGTCAGAGTAGTGGAGGACACTGATGCAAAGCCTGGTGATGAGAGCTCTGGGTAATGGGACAGCTAGCAAGGACTAGCTGGATGACTCTCAAGAGAGCGATTTACATGGCAGGAGGGGAATCATGTCAAAAGCAGTGGAGCGCTGGGAAAATGCCTATCCCTTTTCTGGTGTATTAGGGTAGCACGATAGAATAGCCTCTACTAGGAAAAAGGAAGGAGCAAAATATTTTACTGGGGTGTTGTTAGCAGCTTTTGGTAAGAGAAAGTTCAGGGTACAGAAGTTTCATTTGGAAAGAGTTGTATCTCCAGAACACATAGCTAAAAACAGGGTAAGAAGCATGGTCAGCAAAGGTAGAAGGGGAGGTAGTCCAAGCTTGCCTTTCATCTGGGGGAGAGGTGTGAAACAATGAGCAAAGATGGCAGATTGGAAAGAGGGTGGGCTTGGGTAGAAGAAAGGGAGAAAACAGATTCACTGTGGCTCAGGGGGTGAGAGAAATTAAAGTTACTTAGGCAGAATACAACCATACTTGGAAAAATAAGTGAAGAGGTTTGCGTTCATGTAGTAGGCAATAGAAAGCCATGAAAAGTTTGAAGTCTGGAAAATAACATTATGGAGAATCTAGCAAGGGGATAAAAAAGAGAGGTGCTAAGAAAGTGTTGCTGTCAGCAAGCTATTCAGAGAAGGGCGGCGGTGGGAAAGTTAGGAGGCCGAGCATGACATATTTCTCAGGAGGGAACGACCAGCTGTGCTGTCTGACACTGGGGAAGAGACAGAAAAGTCAGAGATGACTGAGGTTACATCTGGAGAATCCAGAACAAGGGTCATGATGTCAGATGCTGGGAAGGGAAGCAGAAGTGTACAAAAAGGCGAAAATGTGTATGATTCGACGGTTTCCGTGTAAGAAGTATCACTCCATTTATTTTTCTGTACTTCAACTTAATTTGTTTGTTTTTTTAAAGAAATGTTTATTGGGGAACAGCGTGTTTTTCCAGGACCCATTAGCTCTAAGTCAGGTAGTTGTTTCAATCTAGTTGCGGAGGGCATGAGAATTGAACTGGCAACCTTGGTGTTATGAGCCTGCACTCTAACCACCTGAGCTAACCAGCCACCCCAACTCAAGTTGAGTGCAACTCAATTTTTATAAGCCCTCTCCTGTTGATCTCACAGAAATTTATTTTCACTTTGTTCAGTTCCCCTGCCCTTGTCCTTGAAGTTGTGATGTAAATTCATAAAGGAGTGAAGTTGAATGGAGGGCACGTGGTCCACATTGTCATCTCTCAACACCAGCAACTCAGGAGGCAGCCTGTGTCTGCGCCATGCACGGCTTAGTCACCCCTTGTTTTCATTCACAAGAGCCCTTCATTTCTGGTTCTCTGAGCAGATACTCTGGCCTTCCTGGGATAATAGCATCTTATTGCTAGGTGTGGGGCAGGCATGAGGCATCTTCTGAGCTCTCCGAGCCCATCCCCTTAGGTATACCACAAAGCTACCTATTTGTACTCAGAGGTTTTTCAGCCTCCCAAAAAAATGTAGAAAGAAAGAATTTTAGAACATCAAAAGAGAAGGACACAGTGAGTTGAAGTATGAGTAAACAGAATAGATTTATTTTCCTTCCGAGTTTTCTAAAGCATATTTGATGCTTCAGGCAAAAATTGTAGTACTGTTTCATTTGGTTTGAAATGTACTCGTATGTAGAGGAAATATTTAAGATGATCATTTTATAAATGGGGGAGAGTGGAGAGTAGAGACATAAAAGGAAGTAAGATTTCTACACTTCACTTGAACTGGTAAAATGATGACAACAGTAAATGGGAAAAGTTATATCCATATAATCTAATGGCTAGAGCTATAGCTGTAGAGTAGTTATACAAAGAGCTACACTCAAAAACAGTATGGATAAGGCAAAATGGAATTCTAAAAAAATTAAAGAACACCCAGGAAGGCAAGAAAAATAAATCAGAGAAACAAACAAACAAAAACAGAGAGAATAAACAGAAAACAGCAAAAACAAAAGAGATAAACTTAAACATTAAATATAAATAGGTCTAAATATACCAAGTAAAACTCACAGATTGGCAGACTGGATTTAAAAACATGATCGAACTTTATTCTATCTGTAACAAACTCACTTCAAATATAGAAAAAGAAGAGCTAAAAGAAAAATAAAAACAAAACAATGGAGAAGAAAGAAATAAAGATAAGAACAAGATTTAAAGAATTTATAGAATTTAAAACAAAATTAATAGGAAATATTAATGAAATGAGGTCTTTGAAAAGATCAATAAAAGTGACAAACTTCTAGCAAGACTGACAAAAAAATACCTATTATCAATATAATGAATGAAAAGCAGTATAACCAAAGATGCTGCAGACATTAAACAAAGTAATATTGAAATACCACAAACAAAAATTTGATACCTTAGATGAAATCGTTCCAAAACTAAAAATTTATCACAACTCACCCAGTATGAAATAAATAATTTTAATAGCCCTATAACTATTAGTGAAAGTGAATTTGTAACTTAAAATCCTCCCAAAAAGAAATCTTCAGGCCTAGTAGGTTTCACTGGAGATACAACCAAATGTTTAAAAAAAAATTCATACCAGTTCTATACAATGTCTTCCAGAAAATAGAAGAGAGAACACTTAACCAGTTTACTATATGAAACTAGTGTTACCCTGACACTAAAACCAGACAGTACAAAAAACCAAAAATAAACTATAGACTGATATCGCTAATGAATATAGTTACAAAAATATTTAACAAAATATTAACAAATAAAATACAAGAATGTATAAAAAGAATTATGACCAAGTGGGACTTGGGATACAAGGATAATTTAATATTTAAAAATCCATCTATATAATTATTGTATTAACAGACAAAAAAAGAAAAATCGCATAATCATATCATTGATGAAGAAAAAGGATTTGACAAAATACAACATTTATTCATGATAAAAAGTCTCATCAAAATAAAAAACAGAGAGGAATTTTCTCAGCTTGATAAAGAGCATCTATAAAAAATACAAAAACTACAGATAACATTGTACTTAATCATGAAAGACTGAATGCTTTTCCCCTAAGATTGGGAACAAGGCAAAGATCTCTGCTCTTACCACTCTTATTCAACATAGTGCTGTAAGTTTTAGTCAGTATAATAAGGCTAGAAAAGCAAATAAAAGACTTCCATATTAGAAAGTAAGTAACAAAATTGTCTCCCTATTTGTAGATGATGTGATTGCCCATGCAGAAAAGTCCAAGGAATATCCAAAACAAAACTCCTGGAATTATAAAGTGAGCTCAGCAAGGTCACAGGATATAAGCTATATATACAAATATCAATTGCATTTCTACAAACTAACAATGAACATGTCCGTGCTGACATTAAAAATATAATACCACTTAACAGTAGTTCAAAAAATGAAATAATATCTATCAAAACATATACAGGACTTGTATGCTTTAAAACCACACAAGTTGACAAGAGAAATAAAATTGCTAAATAAAAGAAGAGACATAACATGTTACTGAATTAGAACACTCAATATAGTAAAGATGTCAATATTCCCAAAACTGATATCTAGGTTTAACACAATTTCTATCAAAATCTCAGCAAGACTTTTTGTAGATATAGACAAGATTATTCTAAAATATATATAGAAAGGCAATGGAACTAGAATAGCTAAAACAGTTATGAGAAAGAATAGCAAAGTGGAAGGCATCAAGACCACATTATTTCAAGACATTATATAGATATATTAATGAATGCTGTGCAGTATTGGATGACAGATAAACACATATATAATTTAACAGATTAGAGAACCCTGAAATAGAGCCACAAAAGAATGCCCAATTGATTTTTTGACAAAGCTTAAAAAATATATTGAATGGCGAAAAGATAGTACTTTTAACAAATGGTGCTAAAGCAACTGAACATCATCCATGGCTGTAGGAAGAAAGGAAGGAAGGAAGGAAGGAAGGAAGGAAGGAAGGAAGGAAGGAAGGAAGGAAGGAAGGAAGGAAGGGGAAAAAGAGAAAAGGGAAAGTGAAAAAAGGAAGGGAGGAAAGAATGAAAGGAAGAAGAGAGTAAGCAAGGAAGGTAGGAAGGGGAAAAGATCACCCTAAACCTCATACCTTATAGAAAAATTAACTCAAAATGGAGCATGAGCTTAAATGTAACACATACAACTATGAAACTACAAAACACACAGGAGAAAATCTTCAAGGTCTAGGACCAGGAAAAGAATTCTAGGCAAAACCAAAAGCATGATCCATTAAGGAAAACTTAATAAATTGGATATCACCAATCTTAAAATATTTGCTCTATAAAAGACCCTGTTAAGAGGATGAAAAGACTCAGTTGGGAGAAAATATTTGCAAACTTCATATCTGACAAAGATCTAATATCTAGAATATATTTTTTAAAACTCAACAGTAAAAACACAAATAATCCAAGCAGAAACTGGGCAAAAATCATTGGGATATTCAGATGACAAATACGCACAAGAAAAGATGTTCAACATCATTAGCCATTAGGCAAGTGCAAATTAAAGCCACAATGAGATGACTACACACTTATCATAATAGCTAAAATTAAAAAGTATGACAACACCAAATACTAGTGAGGATGTGGTGAAACTGGAACACTCATATATTAATGGTGTGAATGTAAAATGGTACAGGCTCTCTGGAAAACAGTTTGGCTGTTTCTTTAAAAAAAAACAAAACCCAACAAATAAAAACTAAACATTCAACTACCGTATGTTCCAGAAATTGTCCTCTGGACAATTTATTCCAGAGAAATGAAAACCTATATTCACACCAAAACCTGTACAAAAATACACAAACTTTATTCATAATAGACTAACATTGGAAACAACCCAGATATCTTTCAGTGGGTAATTGGTTAAACAAATTGTGTTACAACTGGCTTATGGAATAATACTGAGTAATAGAAAGGAACAGACTATTAATGTAGCCAATGACCTGGATAAATCTCCAGAGCTTTATGCTGAATGAAAAGAAATCTCAAAAGGATACTGCTACATTACTCCATTTACATAAGATTCTTGAGATAAGAAAATTTTAGAAATGGAAAACAGATTAGCCATTAAGGAAAGAGTGTGAGAGGGTGGGACGTGGATGTAACTGTACAGTGGTAACATGAGGGATTCTGTGGTGATGGAAATGTTCTGTATTTTGACTGCATTAATGGCAATATCCTACTATAGTTTTGCAAGATGTTACTCTCAGAGGGAAAAGGTGCATGATATCTTTCTGCATTGCTTCTTAATGCTGCGTGTGAATCTATAATGATCTCAAAGTGAAAAGTTAAGTGAAAAAATAATGAGAGAGGGAAAGAGAACTGCAGTAGCCAAACCTGGAAATAACTCAAATGTCCATCAACAGATCAATGACAAAATGTGTTAGTCCTTACAATGGAATGCTATTTAGCAACAAAAAGAAATGATCTGCTAATACACACATCACGAATGAATTTTAAAAATGCTACACTGAGAAAAAGAAGCCAGGCACAACAATACATTCTGCATTATTTGTGTGAGATGCTGGAACAGATAAAACCAACTTATAGTGACAGAGGAGAGATTAGTAATTGCCTAGGGCCAGACTATGTGGGCATGGGGATGACTGAAAAGCTGCACAAGGGGATTCTTGGGGTGATGGACGTGTTTTCTATCATGACTGAGGTGATATAGGAATCTACACTTGTCAGTGCTCACAAAAGTGCATTTTTGTCTATTTTTATTGTATGTATATTATTCCTCAATAAAATTCATTTTACAGAGGAAGAGAGAGTGCAGTTAAGAAACCAGAGTTGACACTGTTTTTTCTTAGTGGTGGTTTTTTTGTTTGGTTGGTTTTTTTGGTCAGAAACTTCAGCAAGAAAGGAAAAAATATACCCGGAATTCCTTTTACACAGAGTGGCAAGACTCAGAGTAGGAAAGGCTTTCTAAAGCAACAAAAGATCAGTTAGTGATGAGAAAGTCATGAGAACCGTATGAGAAGAAAGGAGTTTCTAGGCAGATTTGTGCAAACGAGAAGATGGAGGTAAGGTCTTGTAAACACACAGATTTCCAGGGCTGCTGGAGAGAGGCCCGTCTTCTCCTAAGAGCTGGGCCTATTTCCCTTGGGGCGGAGGGTAGACTGAGAGGCTGAGAGCTGAAACAGGTGCCTGTGGGTGAGGAAGATGTAAGGAGGACGGAGCAAGCAGGTGGTCCAGCGAGGCTGATGCTCCCAAATGCAGGCAAATTGCTTGCAGGGCGGCTCGGTTTTAACTCACGGGACCTGTGAGGAGACACAGCCAGGAGCAGAACTGGAGTGGCCACGCCAAGCATGCAACCAGGCTGACAGGTCAAGAGGAAAGCAGAGAGAGGGAGCTGGCCAGCAATGTGGCTAAGGCCCAGACTAAGACAGAGGAGGAATCCGGCTCATGAGACACAAACTTGACTAGACCAGGAGAGAACTAGGGAAGATCAGGGACAGGAAGGGTTGTTACAGTATCCATGGTGCCATATGCTGTCACAGAGCCCAGCCGTGACCCTTGTGCTGAGACTGAATCTGGATCCTTTTGAGAGTCGAGCATCAACCTCCCCCCCAGCTTCACCAGTTGATTTGTGAGCCAACATCTATTAGTTCAAAACTGAGTCTCCAGACCCTAGAATGTCATTATAGGACAGGACTGTGCTCATCAAACACCTGAAATGTGCAAAGAAAGGCCAGACATTGCATGTGCAATGGACGTCTCTTCCCCGACTTGCCCTGATCTCCCTTGGCCAGGCCACGAGGAAGAGGGGTAATCGGGTTACAGTGCAGACATTCAGATGTAAAGGAGCTCAGTCACCAGATGTGCAGTACGAGATGGAAACTGTCTAATAAATGAGGTGTGGGTAAAGAAAATCACAGCATAAAGTCAGGGCCAGTCTTGTTAGATGAATGCTTACAAATTACGGTCCAATATTCCATAGTGTTTAAGAGTGAGACTCAATTGGATTCAAATCCCAGCATAGACAGTTATCAATCATGAGACATTGGGCCAGATGCTTACCCTTTCTGAGCCTCAGTTTTCTCTTCCAAAAAATAGGATGGATAATATTTACCACATTGGGTCCTTGTGAGGTAAATGAGATCATCTGTATGGAACTCTGTGCAACTGCTAGAACTTAGCGAGTGCTCAGTGGGTGGTGAATGCTGGCGTGTGAGACTGGGAACCTAAGAAGCAGAACTGGCCAGAGGCTGCCTGAATATGTCAATGGAATCAGCTGTAGAGAGAGGAAAACGTGAGAGGCTTGGAGTCAAACTAAAAGGACTCAGCTGAGGAAGCCAGAACAGGATACCCAGAGAAGAACAAAGAAGGAAATACGTGTCTAAGAAACTCAGATGGAAGTAATGATCAGCAGGGGTAAATGAGGAAAGAGAAGGAGCATGGAGAGAGACAAGAGTGGTAGACAAGCAATAAGGAGGTGATTAGAGGGGAGGGTTAGGAAGCCAGGGGGCCGAGGGTCAAGAAGGAAGTGTTAAGAACACTGCGTTCTCAGGGACCGATCAAGAGAAGCAGTTGTTCTGAAAGGTTGAACAGCAAAACGTATTGATTCTGAAATGTGATGTTGTTGAATGTCTTTGTTTATATTGTTGTTTTGTTCAAGCCTCAAACTCTAAAAGAACAAGCAGACCCTGGTTGCCAGGATGTATTACTCCTGCTGCTTCCAAATCCGATTCTGGCAAGCGCAGCTGTTCCCCATGGTATTGCTGTTAGCATTCATACAGCACTCATTAGGACTTGAATTCTTTTCAGCCCTGTCAAATTCCATTATATGGCACAACAAATCTTGTAGGTTGTAGTGTTTCTTTTCATATCCACTTGGTTTCAAAATCAGCTGCTGAAAATAATATCAATCTTTCTGTGTTCTTATATTGATGCCCTTCTCCAAAATAAGAAAAGTATCACTGTAGTAGGTGTTTAGCAATCAAAAAATAAAACCTCCTTGTACATTTCAAGAAAAGAAAAATTAAAATACCAATACTGGGTTTTTTCAAGTGTTTCAACTAATCCATTATTTTCTACATATTTACATCCCATCAGAAATATCCAAACATCACTTTTAATCAGCCAGAAGAACAAGTAAATAAAAATAATAAAAATATTTAATACCACAATTATCTAGAAGTTTCAAGATTACTCTTTTTGATAAAAATAAATAACTTGGGGTGAAATTAGTTGATCTTAATTAGATGCAAGTAATATTACTAGGAAACTGCTTAATTACACCATTTGAATAATATGAATTTCCCACAATGCATTTAACTCCATATTGCTACTATTATATCTTCCAATGTTACTTAAAATTTACTCTGCTTTGCCATGAAAATTACCCTCAAGAAACTTCCTCTTTTCAATTGTTTTTTCTGGAATGTTTGACAATGATTCTTATAATACTACTTTGCCATTGAACAGCAACAGAACATTTTCTTCAGTACAAATTATAATATTAAACTGAAACAACTTCAGTTTCCAAATCTATACCCAATAAGAAAAGCTTTAATTATGTTTTTAATTATTTTTTGCAATTATATTTGATGTCATTTAGAAAAATCTATCAAATTCTTGGAACAATAATGTGTCTCAGGGTTCTCTTTAACCTTTTGGGGAAATAAAATATATTTTATTAAAAATTAAAAATCGTACTTGTTATCTATTTGCCTAAAAGTCTCTATATTTTTACCAATGAAATCTAGAATTTTCTTTGAGTTTTCAGTATGATTTTCCTTTAAAACATTACAAAAAGATGAGATATTAAACAACATCTTAAAGTAAGAAAATTTTTGGTTTTTATAGTCAAAATAGGGACTATTCCAAATGCAACAAAATATGTTGATTGCGTGATCGTTGAGATATGATAGTTGAGTGCATGATAGTTGAGTTGGCGCCCAGAGCTTGAGTGGGTGCCCCTGTGAATGACCAGAAAAGATATTTAGGAAGCACAATCAGTAAGATTCATTGAATGTGGAAGAGATGAGGGAGATGGAGCGGTGGAGGCTTCTTATGACTTCCACATGTCTAGCTTGAGCAACGAAGGGGATGCATGGAGTAGCCATTCTCTAGGCCTAGGAAAAAGGACGGAGAATTAGTGACTTCCTTTTTTGATTAATTGGGTCCAAAAATGGAGTTCTAATAAATATAATTTGTGTTTTCCAGCCTATTCATTTGCTTCTATTTAAAAGGTGTCTTATTATAAACAGAGCAAGATTTAACTATTCTGAAGAAATACTGGTTAGAGGGCCATGGCAATTGTCATATTATTGCTAAATAAGATTGCTAGGGTCATTTGGTTCAGAATTGGGCCTAATATCCAGTTTCGTCAAATAAAGAACATTTTTTATGCATTCAACAGATAGATTTTGAGTGCTTCCTGTATATCAGGCACTGTTCTAAGAACTGGGGATATAATAAGGGAAAAAACAGGCAAAATTCTTGTTCTCATCGTTTATAACCTGCTGTGAAACTATAAATGATGAATAAGCAGTAATGAAAATAAATTCATCTCTGACAATTATGAGCGCTATGAAGAACATAGTCAGGAAAGAGAGACTATGGTGGGGAGGAAGAACATGGCATAATGCCTCTTTGAAGGGCTGGCATTTGAGCTGAGCCTTGCATTGTGAGGAGCCAGCTGTGTGGCGATAGAGAAGAGCTTTCAGTCAGTGGACTGCAGACTTTCTATACAGCGTCAACAGTGTGGCTAGAAGTTTGAGGGGAGCTTTTTGGAAATGACATTTGCATAGAAAACACATCCTGTTTACTTACGGGACATATTTATTTGATACAAAACGACAGGTGACTGAATGTACTCCCTGCACACCCACCAAGCCGCTCTTTGGGCAACCGGTTAGAAGCAGAGAGCAAAAGTAAAGGCACAACTGCAAAATCTAGCTTGACTCTCCCAGGGGCGGGCAGAAGGCCAGGAGGCGGGAACACATGAAGAAACAGAGGCGTGAGTAGGAAGAGATGAGCTGGGGGAGGGGCCCACCTTGCCTGGCTTGGCAGACCAGTAAGAGGATTAGAGGGTCTTACATCGAAGTGAAGAGGCGGGAGGGTGATTTCTGTTTTATATACTAAATCAAGTCATCATTTGGTGTGATGGTCATTGATTTTAATAGTCACTGATAAAAAAAATAGTACATTTAGAAAAAAAGGCAAAATATTTGTTGTTACACTTTCAGTGTTTTTATGTAAAATACCTTTTCTGGCTGCATCTAAGTTAGAGATGCCATGTTACTATTTATCATTAGCACCTTCAAAATGTGTGTGAAGAGCTTGTCTTCAGGAGGAAAAATACAGCATTGCCTCAAAATGGCATTTGGTGCCACTGAATGCTATACTTTCACTCATGTTCTGAAGAGACGTTCTGGTTGTCACATGGGTAATAATAATAACAGTCTTAAAATTTGTTGAACTTCTTATTAAAGATAACTTGTATAGTTAAGGCAAGTTGGAATCACAGACAAACTCTGTGATCCATGAAGCTACATATTTGTCTCAGGACACTGGTCATGTTCTTCCATCAGTGTTACCAAACATCTGATGATATTGAAGCATTTTCTTTAGGGCAGGGTGGAATAGTGTATTAGATTTTAAAATTGTTCCTTAACTTTATCAAGTAAGGAGAAATCTCATATCTTCTCTAGCAATTTCTCATCAGTACATGCAACTAAACAGATCAATTGCCTCAGAATGTCATGATGATTTTCTTACATGAAATTGAAAATATATATGAGAGACTTTTTTTTGTATACACACACACACACACACACACACACACACACACACACACACACACACAGAACCCATAACAAGTGACAACCTGATCAAAGAAAGCAAGAGGTCTGTTTCTCTCTTGAAAAACCCAAACCCAAAGGCTTTTAGGATGAAAAAATGCTTTTAAAGTATGGTTAATACCAGGTACTTGAGATAATTGATTGGTTGATTGGACCATTCATTCTCTCATTCATTCATTCATTCATTCATTCATTCATTCATTCATTCATTTACAAGCCAATATATAACTACTGCTATTTTGGGTGATATCCCCAAAAACACAACAAAATAGTTACTAAATGTATTGTTTTTATAATCAAACTGTTTACAGCCTAGTTGATGAAACAAAGCAGAAATGTATAAAATATTTACAAGCAAGAGAATTAACATGAGACAGCAGAACTACCACAGAGCAGGACAGGGTTTTGAATGCTATAGACACTATGAATCACTCAGGGTGCTAAGAGCCCTAAGCAAGCTGAGTTCACTCAGTTTGGCTCCCTCTCGTCTGGACATTTTACTCAAAGTGTGCAGACAGGTTTGTTCAACAGTTTACACCTCACTGAGGTCAGATCAGTGTTGAAGTTTACATTTGAACAACAGAAAATGTGTAAGTCTCAAGTCAGTTTCACTATTAACAGTTCTACAACCTTAAAAGGGAAAGTTTTCCCCCTTATTTCAAAGATCTTTCATTTATTCCATGCTCTGTTATTTTTTTTACTGAACAGACACTTTAAATTTCATACTTGTAAAGCTTCTGAAAAAAACTTTTCAGAAATCCATCATTAGTCTTCTCTCCTTCAAATGATTAGATACTCTCTCTGTGTTCTTTGCTATAAACTCAGGAGGCACCACAGACAAGCATTAAGAAGATTTATTTAAAAGGATTTTCAAAACAATTTCTGACCAGTATGCCCAAATAGAGGTAAGAATTGCCTAAACGTGACTTGATGGTTTCCTTATGTGAAACTGAGAAAATGTAAGAGGAAAAAAAAATTGTTTTTAGTTGCAGAAATTTAAAGCTACATAGTTTATTGTAAAATTGTCATTTGGGATCTTTTTTCTTCTCCCTGCTCCTTGTCCCTTCCTTTCCTGAACAATTTAGTCCTAATGCCATTATGTGGAGCAGAGTGAGGTAGGCATCTGTGCTAGCCTGGGGGAGAAACAGTGACCCAGTGCCAGAGCCCCAGTGGGTTGAGAGGGCACCTGTGTAGGAGGGCAGCCGGGCATGGGGTGTCAAAGCCTAAGCAGAATGAGGGGTTCCCTGCATGGCCCAACCAGGGAAATATAGACATCAAAATAAATAATGTAAGGATGAATGATAATCCGCTTAATAATCATGAGTCCATTCAAATACAAATAAATAAATGAATAAATTTAAAGCCTGATAAGAAATGGGACAGTAACACAGTTTCTAAGTACCCTCCACAAAACACTTATTGATTACAACAGGGAAAACTAACTTTATAGTGGAGAGCTTTTACAGACTCAACCTTAACTTAGTGATCAAAAGAAGCTTCTTTGGTAGTGGAAGTAATCAAACTTGTGTGTCCTCTGCTGAGATACAACAATACAGCATTACTTCTCTGATATTCCTGCCAAAGATGCACAACCTGAATTGAACCATAAGGAAACATCAGACAAATCCAAATTCAGAACATTGTACAAAATAGCTGGCCTTTAAACTTCCAGTGTCAAGGTCGTAATAGCCAAAGAAAGATTGAGATTGTTCCACAGGAAGGAGGCTAAAGAGACTAAATGCATCCTGTGATTCTAAGCCGGATCCTTTCATTATAAAGGTTATTATTCAAACAATTGGTGAAATTTAAATGGGATCTGAGGAATAAATGTTAGTGATGCATTTGTGGTAATTTCTTGATTCCAATGATTGTAGTTGTGTAGGAAACATCTTTGTAAGAAATGCACACCATAGTATTCCCATAGTATTCTGGGGTGATGGGGTATTAGGTTGGCAATTCACTCTCAAATGGCTCTGAGCAATAAAAAGCTTTTTGTACTATTCCAACTTTTCTGTAAGTTTGTGATTGTTTTGAATTTCTCTAATAATTAATGGTAATCCTTCAGTTTTAATCATGCTTATTGTTGCTGTAAATATCGTTTTATTTAATTAGATAATCCAAGTAGTGTTGTAAAGCATTTTACTGATCACCTGACAAATGATGACAGTACAAACTGTCACTGGGGTTTCATTAGTATTCAAATGGTCATGTCGCATATTTTTTCCCCATTAAAAAAAGAAAAAGAAAAAGGTCTTGGTGATCAAGTGCTTTGTTAATACGAAAAAAGAATGATCTCTTTTTGTATTATATTTTCATTATCAAAGTCCAAAGAATGTAATTTATTTTTTGGAAATAACAGCAGAATAATAGATACAGTCTCATGGTTCAAAAACAGTCATTTTTTACTCATTAAAGATATCAGAGGCAGATAAGACATTGTTATCACAAAATTGACTAACTTAACTGCTCAATCCAATTTTATAAATTAATTTTATAATTTCTTGTATGCCCTCAAACTTATTCTTGGTTTTGCTTTTTAAAAATGCATAGAAACTTATCTAAATTGAACCTGTGATGAAAATACCCATTCAAAGAGATTGAAACAAAATTTAACCCCAAGTCAGAAGGAATAACAACAACTAACATTTATTAAGTGGTCATACATGAGAGAATGTTTTTCTATATAGAGATCCATTGTTCAATAGCTAGAGGTACATATAAATATACATGTGTATATAGATTTACAATAATATAATACAAAACTATGTGTTAGGTACTATTATCAGACTTATAGTGCAAATAAGTAAACCAAAGTCTAAGAGGTTACATAAAGCCATACAGGTTGATAAGTGAAAGGCATAAGTTGTCACGAGGAAATGTGTCTTACTGTCCATGCTCATAAATGTCTTTGAGTGCCAGTCTTCTGAGGTGAGTACGGCTGTTCTTTAGAACTGCACAGAGCCCAGAGCAATTACACGCCTACCACCCCCGTATCCTACTACTCCCAAATATTAGTGTTCCTAAGAAATCTGGTTAAAAGCCGTGTTAAAGAAACTCAGAGTGGAAGAAAAGTAATACAAGAACAAGCCTCTTATAGGTAGCGATATGGAATGCCTCATTTGAGGGGTGGGGGATTTATAGGTTTATTGTGTTCATCTGAACCTTGTCTTTTTGACACCAGTGCACAAACGTATCACTTTTTTCAATTAAGAGTCTCCCTGATTCACTGACCTAAACCAACAGAAGCCCCAAAGGGAGGGACCCAAGACAGTCCGTGCCTCTCCCTATCTACCCCAATTACCGTAGTCATTTGCATTTACATTGACTGGGGAAGGAGGCAACAATTAAGAGAAATTTCAAGTCCAATCTGTTTTAGGAACAAGAATTAAGGTAACAATACTAATACAATCCCATGTTATGGCCCATATTTAGAAATTCATATATCATTAATTGCTGGTTTATTATTTTTTTTAAATGGACTATCTTGGGTTATTATTTTTATTTGAGATATAAAATTGCTTTGAGAAAATTAGTCTGGGCATAGAGTAAATCTCAGGCTAATTTTATTTCACTAATCTAATCAGCAACAAAATACTTTACTGCTGTGGACTGAATGTGTCCTCAGCCCCCAAATTCCTATGTTGAAGCCTGAACCACCAATGTAACTGTATTTGAGATGGGGCTATTTGGAAGTAGGATAAATGAATTCAGAAGGGTGTGATGCTAATTGGATAGGATTGTTGGCCTGATAAGAAGAGGCAGAGAGGGAGGTCTGCCTCTCTTTACACAAACACATAGAAAAAGGCCATGTGAGCCCACAGTGAGAAGGTGGCCACCTGCAAAACCAGAAAGAGAGCTCTCTGCAGAACTCAAGCATTCTGGACCCCTGATCTTGAACTTCCCTCCTTCAGAACTGTGAGAAACGAATTTCTGTTGTTTAAGCCACCCCACCTACAAGTATGGCATTTTGTTATGGCATCCTGAGTTCACAAAGACATCTCCCAAATGGACCTTCACTTTGGAGATAAATTCTATGCAATTATATTGAATGCCTAGTTTCAAAATGTCAGAATGTGAGAAACACCCAAACCTGTGGAGAATTTTTATAAAAGTTTATTTGAGCCAAGCAGAGGATACATCTGGAAGCAAGATCTCAACATACTGAGACAATACTTCTGAGAAGAACAGTTTGCAGTTGCTTTTCTGCATGTGAGATTAAGGACGGAACATAAGAAGCACTGCATAAAGGTGGGAGGAAGCAATTCCAGCATTGGATTACAGGACAGTTCACAAGCTTAGGTGCTCTCTTGGGGGTGGTTACAGTTTATTGCAAAGGTGTGTTAACCTAGATGCACAGAAACAATGGGCAGGGCTTGCCTGAGGCAAAGCTAAACCTCTTACTAAATAGTTATGTGCCCAGGACACAACTACCCACTATGACCTGCCAAATTAGGAATTTATGATCAGGTCATCCTGTGAGATTATTTTCCATAGAACCCCTTTTTTCATTCACAAAAAGCTACTAAAATCATTACTTCTCTTACAGAATCTCCTTATTCTTTATTGCTGCATAAGGAAACATTTTGATTTCTTTCTCTTTTAAAGAGTTGCCACAAATTGCTATCAGGATCATGTGATGCAAAATATTTTCATAGTGCCACAATTAAGGGGTTATGCAGTATTTCAGGAGGATGATTTTCAAGCTTACAAAATGAGTTACAGTTATGTCTGATCTGGTAAGTGAATCAACAAGATGCTAATGAAGTTAGAGAGGGGATGTGACCGGTCCAGTCTCAACTGAAGAGAGGGTTAGCTAAGTTCCCTTTCAACACAGAACATCCTAGATTCTGATTCTCAGACATTGTGCAGAGTTTGGGAAGTGGGGCATCTCTTTCAGATGAAGTTAGTTTGCCAACTGAGTCATTATTAGTCGAGTATAATCACACGAAAACTCATGAGACGCCAAAATTAAGCAATTGACAAGGTCTGTGTGCTAACAGTATAGGCTTAGTGTAGGGGTAAGAAGTAGGCGGATATGCTCTGGAGACAGATGCCTGAGATAGAATCAGCTTAGACTTCCACTTCTTGTTATGAACCTGAGACAGCCTCTCTGCGCTTCAGTTTCCCCACCTGCAAAATGGGGATGATCTGTAAACACCTGATCTGTAAGCTTCCCTCTCCTTGCCTCGTCCCATGTCGGGGAGGTAATACCATTGCTCTTCCTCGTCCTGAGAAAGGGCACTCGATGATCCCTTGTTACGTCCCTTGTCTTTTTTTTTTTTTTTAAAGATTTTTATTGGGGAATTGGGGGGATGGGAACAGTGCTGAGGAATTGGGAAAGGGGAACAGACAAGTTGCTGTCCTTTTGTTCTTCAGTCTAGTTGTGGAGGACGTTGCTTCACTGGCCCAAGTTGGCACCATCATTGCGCTCTTCTCTGGCGAGGCAGATCAGTCGCCGGCTTCTGGACGGCCGCTCATTGCGGCTGCTGGCCGCTCACGCTGGCTGCTGGCCACACACGGTAGCCCATGGCAATCCACTGCCACAGGGACTGCAGCCTACGCCGTCGCCGGCGACTCATGGCAGCCCAGCTCCAGGTTGAGCTGTTGTTCAGCATCTTAGCTGTGGAGGGCAGTGTCACTGGCCCTCATATGTGGGATCCGAACCGGGGCCCTCTGGCATCCCAAGCGAGTTCTTAACCATCGCGCCACTCGGCCGGCCCTCCCTTTTCTTTTTTATTCAATATTATTCAATATTTTTTCCCTTCTGCTGTGGGTTCTAACCAATACAGATGCCTTTAGTTTGCTGTTATGTTTATCTAATTGATAATGTTCTTGGTGGTCACTTCTAATTTTCTTCTTTCTACATTACGTATTTGAAATCCCAATATGCCTATTTAGAATCATAAAATAAATGAACTGGAAATTATTGTAAAGCCAGATGATTTGACCTCTGCCCCAATACAGAAATTCTTTCTATATATTACACAGATTTTTTAAAAAAATTATAGTCATATAATTTATTAGTACCACTCAAGAATAGTGGTACTGACTAAAAGTCAATTCTGAAACTAAATGCCAGGAACACAGGCAAGGCCTTAAAATAGGAATATAGCTAATGCTTTTCCCTGTCATGAAGACTTTTTTAAAAACCTGATTGGTTCACCCAATTATTAGCACCACTGTGGATGGCATATAACCCAGTTATCTGTAACCTCATGCATAAATTATTACAGTCAATTCTTGAGAATTCTTCCACTTGAAGATGTGGCTTGGAAAATGTCAAGAGCTAAGCATTTTTTGATTTAAGGGATTGAGAACTGACAGATTAATTTGTTCTTTCTATCCTGAAGCCAAGCCGAATTATTACTATCCTAGAAATGTGAGGCAAACACATTGAATTGAGGAAACAGTACAACATCCAAGTACATCTTCATAAGAATGTGAGTCACCAAACCAAATGGTTGACTGTTTCTATAGAATATTTAACAAAATCTCAGAAGAGAGACCAGAGCCATGGTCATATTATAAAGACAGCATAAAATGTTGGCTGAGCTCTTAACCCCACCTTTGTCATTCTATTCATCAACTGAAAATGGATAGAAAACAAATTATCTGTCAAATAGTAGAAGGCCACAAGAAACTTAAGAAGAGTCACAAGTGTATTCACAATATATCAGAAAAAAATATCTGAATAGAGCTGCTCAATTATGAGTAATGTGAAAGCAAATGCCATGGCAGATATGTAAACATATCATAGCAAGACGAAGCGAAAAGTGCAGAGAAGCAAAAACAAGCAAGCAAGCAAGAAATGTAACTTTTGATGGAAATATTAAAAAAAATAATTAAAGGAAACATACTTCAAAGCACAAGAGAATTCATCACAATACTCTCACCTTAATGAAAACATGAATTCAAGATCTCAAAGACAAAATCATCAACAACAAAAATAAAGGAAAAGGAGAAGGTTGTAGGTTTAGGAAAACAAAAGGAGGCTATAAACATAATTACAGAAATAAGTAAATTAACGAAGGTAAAGTAAACACAGACTTCACTAAAAATCCAAATACTGACCTGGAATAAAAATTTGAGAAATTTTTTGTAAATGCACATGAAAGAGGAAAAAAATTTAAAGCAACCACAGAATAGCCAATGGATACAAAGGACGAAGAAACCCCAACATAAGGACGTACAGCACTCCTGAAATAAGGAATCTGACCAAAGAAAAGCAGATGTATCTAAAGATAGAAGGAATTTTTCCTGAAACGAAGAATTCACTGAAGTGCTCTCTCTCTCTCTCTCTCTCTCTCTCTCTCTCTCTCTCTCTCTCTCTC
>NW_017731366.1:7218052-7318488 GCF_001890085.2 Hipposideros armiger | reverse complement strand
GTGGTTTTTAAATATTTGTCATTTTCACTTTTCTAACTTTTTTAAAGTAAATATATTTCATATTCATAAAAAAATAGATTAATTTACCTAAAAAGTGAGTTGCCAGATGGATGCAGACACTGCCAGTGCCCTACCCGTATCCCTAACCCTTGTCAGTATCCACATTTCTGTGCCCAAGCGCCACCTCCCTCAGCTGCAGAAGACTGCTGTGCCCCTCTTCACACTGACAGTGATGTAGAAGTGCTGAGAGTCTAACAGCCACCCCCAGAAGCCCTAAATCCAGGCTCCTTGAACTTCAAGTGGGATCATCAAAACCTGTGTTTTGTATCATTTGCCAGAGTTTTTCTAAGGGACTAATTCCAGTTACCCACTGTAGAACTTAGTTGCTTTCCCTTTCCTCATTGTCCCACTGCCTGTGGGTGTCCCCAGCTCATCTCAAACTATTTGGACTCAAATCCTTGTCTTGAGATCTTTGTCTGGAAGTACCCGAACTAACTTGCACATCACAAAAAAAAAAAAAATTAAAATCACTGGAATTTTGACAGTGTGCCACAATGATTCTGGGTGGTGAGGATAGTTGTTATTTTAGACTTTTTCTTCTCTGTATGTTTTTAAATTTTTCAATTAAAAAAATTTATAAATAAAAAGTGAAGCAAAAGATACAGACTAATGTAAAACACTGAAGCAGACATTATCAGTGTAAAACAGCAACCGATGTGTATCGCTAAGCAACACTACATGTTGTCACCACATTCTGCCCCTTAAAATCATTTTCTTTGTGCAAAATAAATTTTATATGACAAGTCTGGAGGGCAAAGCTACCCATCAGTGTGCTAGATCTATCTCTTTCCTATTTTCTCCTCTTCCCATAACAAGTGTTTTGATCCTATTAATCTCTTGGTATTATATTGTCACATTATTGTACTATCATATGTACTTCTGTGCTTATTTGTGCATTGTAATATATCAACAAAATCTATTTTTAAAAAAGTAACCAATATAGAACTATGAGAGTAGTAAACACTTAGTAATATTTATTCCAATGCAATAATTTCATAAATTATATCCAGACACATAATGGGATTTTTTCAAGGTCAAACAGCTATATAAAACCAACTAGAACTGGAACCAAACCAGGTATCCAGAATTCTAGCCCAATTATTTCCAAAGTATTATTTATTATTATTTGGAATTATTTACAAAATATCTCTTCATTTATTTCCAAAATATCTCTTCATTCCAAATTTCTTTCTAAACCTATTTCCCCAACCAGAGGTCTGGTAGACAATGGCAGGGGACAAGGCAAAGGTGATCTGAAGCAAAAGCAATAGGTAGACCTTAAAAAAGTGAAGATCCAATGGCCTACTCAGGAATAAACACAATTCACTGATTTCTACTAGACAGAAATGGGCGGATCTGATGGACAGAATGGGAATGTTTATGCAATTAGTAGATCTCATTAGGGCTAAACCAAGCACATCCACCCTTGTCTGGCCAGTTTCTCTTCTAGGTTAAGGTCTAGTCTCAGTCCTTGCCACAACTTCTCTTCCTCTTTTGTCCCAGAAGTTCAAGATTCTGCAATTAAAAAAAATACACCACTAAGTTTTCAGATGTTTTGAAATAGGTTCAAAAGACAAACACTTCTAAATCCTAAAGTCATTTTGAGGTTGGACTCTTCAGAAATAATCGCCTGCAAATTTAGGATGGGATAACAAAATCACAGTTCTCAGCATTTCTGAAGGACAAAGAAAAGCAAAAAGTTGAGATATCTCACACTAATAAATTATGTTGTGTCTTGGATATTTTCATCTATTTTTTTCTTCAGAAGATACCTCATATGAGGATCATGAATCGACTCATTAAAAATTCTCTAGCTGAAAGGGTTTCAAGGGCTTTTGCAGTAATTACAGACTTGGGAAGCATGTAAATTACAAGGATTTAACCTCTTAAAGCAACAAAATCACTGAATGTACTCAGCATTTATCAGTTCAATAGTAGAAAAATTGCCATACATGCAGGAATCTACTGTGTAAAACCTCAAAATTCTGAGATAGTACCGATCTTTTTATCTTACATTATTTTATTCCCTGAAATTCTGGTTGTGAAAAGTACATTGTCTTAGTTTGTGAGAAAGACTGAAATATCTCCTGAAAGGTAAAAAAATGTCTACCTCTTCCTGTCTCTAGTTACGAAGTTGGACAAATACATGGAAACCTCTTACCATCCCAGTTCCATTTTCTCTTTTAAGTTAACATTGCTGGTTCTTCCCTCCACTACCAATTACACTAACAGACTCTAAAAGGTGAACAGGAAAATTCCTGTGAAAGAGATTCACTCCAGGGATCCTGGAATCTACTAACACTGAGATGAAGGGAGCCCTGTGAGTCTCTGTGGTATTTAAAATAATAGGGTTGATAGTGTGTAGACCCTTACTGCAGTCGTTCTGCTTTGATAAAACATACCAACAGTTTGTATCATGAATGTCCATAGTACAACTTAAGAGAATCCTACATGAATTTCTGATAACTCATCATACACACAACCAAAAGTTTTGCCCCACTATTATAAACATATAAAACATTAGCAAACTACCTGAAATTGATATTGTTAGGGACTTTTCTAGTAGTAGCCTATTTGGGAAATGATGTTAAACCAACAAGGCTATAAAAAAGTACACAATTTTCCAAAGCTGTAAGAGATAAATTAGGCTGCTTCACTTACTTACTCACTCACACTGCACTTACTTTATGTCCTACATACGGGTGTGGACCTAACACTCTCACCGAGCTCAACACCCCAATCTTCTCTAAACTTTGTTTCTTTGCTACATTTGCTGTTTTCTCACTGAGAATGATTCTCGTCCCTTCTATCCAGGACAGCATTATTTAATAGAACTGTGAGGATGGAAATAGTCTACAATTCTGCCCTGACCAATATGGTAGCCAGAAGTTACATGTGGTTATTGAACACTTGACATGTGGCTAATGGAACTGAGGAACTGAATTCTTAATTTTATTCAAGGTTAATTCATTTAATTTTTTAAATTTAAGTATAGTTGGTATACAACATTATGTTAGTTATGTAAGTTTCAGGTGTACAATAATGTGTTAGCAAGGATGTAGAGAAAAGGGAACCCTGGTGCACTATTGGTGGGATTTCAAATTGATGTAGCCACTATGGAAACAGTATGGAAGTTTCTGAAAAAACTAAAAATAGATCTTCCATATGACCTAGCAATCTTACTTCTGGGTATTTATCTGAAGACAATGAAAACACTAATTTGCAAAGATATATGTACCCCTATGTTCATTACAGCATTATTTACAATAGCCAAGATATGGAATTAATGTAAATTTAAATTTCCATACAGGCTGGTGGCTACTGGAGAGAGCAGGTCTACATCCTGCTCCCATCCATCCAAATTGTCTCCATCCTCCAGTTACCAGGCCAACCATCAATGATACCTCTACTGATTTCCCTAGTTGTAGTAATTCCTTCTTTGAGGCTTACAACAATTTAGCTATATCTTCTCACAGCTTGTATCACTCAGTAACATAATATGAAAAAAAGTGATTAAGGCTTGGATTTTGTATGCACATCACCATACACTAGCTGTGCAACTTTGGGTAATTTTCCTAATGTCTCTAACCCTGTTTTATCATCTGATAGCTGCTACCTCAGACTGTTGTTGTGGCAAAGATGAACTTTTTTTAAAAAGTGAAATACTTTGTTTTATTATAAGTATCTGTGCACAAATCCCTAATTGATTCCTTAGAATTATGAATTCATCATCTAGGGAGTATTCACTCATCACTTAGATGCAAACACAATAAAGTACAGTCCTGCCATGCTTGAACACACAGACTGATATGTGGATGTCTCATATCTTATCTTTCCTTCTGGATTTTGAACCCAGAGGAACAGAAATTGTATTGATCTTTACAGTCTGCTAAAAGCCTGGCACAACATCTGGTACATAGGAGACTATCCATAAATATTTATTTAATGAATGCTTCTTTCTCTCTCACTCTCTCTCACTCTCTCTCTCCCCTTTTTAACATAGGTAAAATTGTTTTGTACTCTGATGGCATTTATTTTGCTCAATCTTGTATTATAGTGACTTCTGTGCACATTTTATTCATCCTCCTCCTATCCCACAAACACTAAATAATCAATATACATTTGAGAACAGTGTCTATCTTACTGTTTTTCTTCTCCCATGCTTACTTACTTTGGGATATTTCTTTATGAAGTAGCATATTCCCCACAGAACTGAGAGTAAAACAAATAAAAGTTTGGTCTTTTTTTAAAATTAAAGTTTATTGGGGTGACAATGGTTAGTAAAGTTACACAGGCTTCTGGCGTACAATTCTGTAATGCATCATCTATATATCACATTGTGTGTTCACCACCCAGAGTCAGTTCTCCTTTCATCACCATATATTTGATCCCATTTACCCTTATCTACCACTCCCATACTCCCTTACCCTCTGGTAACAACTAAACTATTGTCTGTGCCTAGGAGTTTTTGTTTCTTTGTTTGTTTGTCTTGTTCTTTTGTTGCTTTCAGTTTTATATCCCACATATAAATGAAATCATACGGTCCTTGACTTTTTCTGTCTGATTTATTTTGCTTAGCATGGTAATATTTTGAACATTGCTAACACATGGCATATCATTTTAGATTCCTGTGGATCACAATGAATCATGAAACTCTGTTAAATGTTGTTTTCTGCTTTATGATTAAAAGTTATTCTAGATTTTCCATCTCAAAACAGTAAATGAATTGTGCAATACAAAAACTGCCAAATGCTTTGTAACTGATAAAATCTCTTTAAATATAAAGGGGAAATAGTGTTAACTAACAGTTTTAAGAAGTGAAAATTATGCTTATAAAAATAAAAATTGGAAGTCGTGGTTCTTATATGTAAAGCCAGAAAAACAGAAGTATGGAAAGACTATGAATATGAATATGATTGCAGTTATAGATAAAGTGTTGCTGGGTAAGTTCAATTTCCTTTCTAATGCTTTCTATTAATTAGAAGCATAAAAGATATACTTAGACATTAAATAAGAACTCTAGCTTGAGGTTTGGATAATATTTAAATTCTTTAAATAATTTAACATTGTTAAGTAAGTTTTAAACTGGGTAGAATGGTTTACTTTGATATAAACCATCATATTTCTCAGTCTAGTAGGGAAGCAAACAAACTAACCAAATTATTAAATAGCATGATAGAAACATGGTAGGATAATTTATTGTGATCTTAATTTCTGTCTTGTTTTTCATTCTGGAAAAATTGAAACTAATTTTTCTCTCTCCATTTTGAAGAGATGCAAGCTTTATGATGTTTTGTTTACCTTCATCAGCTTTTGTGTACCAAGGCCCCAAATTATAAGATTATAGTCTGGTAAAAACCCTCACTACCCAGGGTTTTATTTTCAAATCAAAAAGGAAAATAGAGGTTTACTATCCACAAACACCAAGAGGCAATGGTCGTGGTGAATTCTCAGAGAGGCTGTGGATTGTGAGCACTAAAAGCCTTGGCCTTGGGACCATGCAAGTGAGGGCAGAGTGAAGCCACTCACCAATAGTGCATCACACTTGGGTGGGCCACTATCTCAGGGTCAGACATGAAGGACTGAAGTCTACAGGTTCTTCCTCAAATTCTTTCCACTTAGTATCAGCCCTCTTATACACTTACCTAAACTTGGAATGGAGGAGTGAGACCATTCCCTAATAATAACTGATACTGGGTTTCTCACTCCTAGATAAGAACTCAAAGTCAGATTTAGCATGACTTAAAATAATAAATAATAATAATACAAAGATACTTTTCTTGTACCAAGTAAGGTAATTCAAATTCACACCAGGCCACGTGTATTAAAGAGGGTGTTCAGATATTACTCAGAGCAGGAGCTCCAAACTCTTCCTTAGAAGTTTTGGGAACCCTGGGGGAAAGCTTCTATCAGGTAGTATTTCTCACTTCTGCTGCAGCTGCCCAGTAGAATTCTCCTGAGAGCTTTTATGGTCCTAATGCCCAGCCATACCACAGACTAATTAAATAAGAATCTTTGGGCATGGAACCCAAGCATCAGTTTTGTTTCATTTTGTTTAGTTTTTAAAGCTCTCCAGCCATTGCATAGCAGATGAGAACTATTGATTTACGGTAGGAGAATATACTGAGCCCTGTGTTAGTTAATACTGAGGCCATGGGGGAAAGGGGTGGTAGTGAAAATGTGGACACTTTAAGCAGATGAAAGTGTGTGTGTAAAGGCATGAGGCATGAAATTGAGGAAGATGCATTTGAGGGACTACAAATTCAGGCAATGGACTACATTATACATTTCTGGAGAAGTAGAGGGAGTGTTGAGCGATGCAGCTTAGACAGGGCCAGTAGAATTTTGGTATATCCTTGTTGCCATGTTAAGGCGTTTGGCTTTTTATCCATGAGTACTGGGGAGTTATCAAATTGGATTTGCATGTAAAAAGGAGCATGGAGCTTAAACTAGAACTAGGCAGCGGCTTGGAGAATGAACCTGAAAGGAAGGCAAACAGGACTGGTAGCAGGGAGAACAGTTAGCATTCCTGAAAAACAAAAAAACAAAAAAAAAGACAAGGCTGTGCCCAGAGGAATGGATCAGAGAGAAGTGTGACAGACATTTAGGAGGTAAATGAATGGGGTTTGGAAAGTGGCAGCCATGAAAACGCGTCTCTTGAATCACCTGCAGTGAGGAATACAATTTATTGATGGCCTGAGCTTCTATCCCACTAGTTGCAATACTTTATTCATGAGAAGGGCATGCTTCTCATGGGTTGCTCTCAGCCAATGAGTGAGCATGGCTGGGGTACAAATGCAAGCCATTACTGTACGATACAAGACTCCTGTGGAATATAGGACACCTATAACACGGGACTTTGGCTCAAGGACTTCGCCATGGCTGCTTGAAACTTTCTTGTCTTTCTACCCAATCTTCCTTCCTTTCCCTTCTCACAGAGAAGAGATCTGCTTTGCAGTCTGAAGCCTCATCATATTGACTTTTGCTCCCGCCCCTTTACCCAGGTGTTTCCCCCAATAAGGTTTTATACATTTCACCCACCTGCTTCTTGGAGTGTTCAAATTAATGCAGTACTAATTAAGTGTCAAGATAAATACTGTATAATAATCTACTATATAGAAAATATAGTACTCCCCACATCAGTTAGATGTAAAAATCTGGGCTGTTATTAAATGCATTAAATATGACTATATTTTAATTGAATGGAGGTCCCCCAATGTTAGGAAATGTGTGGTATTTTAAAGGTACCCTCAGAACTTTCTCTTAAGTACAGGTGGGTGCTGCCTCTGAAAAATAAAACCTTATCAATTTGATAAATAACAATTTCGATTAAATAATAGTTACTTAGGGTAAAGTTAAATAAACCAATGGGCGTGGTAATGAAATAACAGTGTACAAATGTTGGTGTGGCTTGGAAATTGCTATGATACACCCTCCTGCTTCGTGGATTTGAAGGGGGCAGGTTTGACTGTGTTTATTACCTGCAGCCATTCCAGCTGGCAGGGACACTTCCTGGACACTTCCAAGATACCTGCCACTTTGCCACCAATGCTGTGGCACTAGACACCAACTTCCTACTGAGAAATAATAGTCTACATGAGCTGTACCTAGGGTAACTGGGCTGGTTATCCTATCAAGGGAGCAAATTAAGGAGTTATTCAGAAAAACAAAATAGATAGTCAAACTCATTCTATAAAAAGGAATTTTTTCGTTAAAGCATATTAGAACCTAGCAAGTGGCAGTTAACCTATCAGTATTTGTTGAATTAATATTTACTGAATAAATTATTTGATCTTTGGTCCAGTTTTAATTTTCTGGAACCAATAATGGTTTTAATAATTAAACTAATCTGAAGGGTGAACAAGCTAAAGTTAGCAGAGTTGTCTTATTGGAATAATCATTTTTCTGCTTTTGGCATAACAACAAACTTACTCATGTAAATTGTATTATTCTTAAAATAAATCCAAAGCAAATGCTCTTTTCTTTAATATAAATCTGTCAGTTTAATATCTGGCAATAGTTGTGCTCTTTTTAAATTTTTTCTCATTTCTTATAATGCCAAAATTGCTAATGGGCAATTGAGACTGTGTAAAACAGCATCAAAATGACACTAATTAACTAGGAGAATCAATACAAAATGAAGATTAGACTCAACAGAAATTATTTTTTAACAGCTTTATTGACTTATAATTTATGTACAAAGAGCTACACATATTTAATGTGTACAATTTGATGAGTTTGAACATATGTAAATACTCATGATACCATCACCAGGATCAAGGTAATAGATATATCCAACACCTCCTAAAGTTGCCTTGTGTTCCACTTTGTGTGTGTGTGTGTGTGTGTGTGTGTGTGTGTGTGTGTGTGTGTGATAAACAATTAACATGAGATCTATCTTCTTAAGAAATTTTGAAGTGCAAAATACTGTATTGTTAAGTCTAGGCACTGTGTTGTACAGCAGATCTTTAGAACTCACACACCTAGCCTAAATGAAATTTTATACCCAATGAATAGAAATGGCCTTAGTAAATAAAATGTTACCTTAATACATACAAGGTCAAGCCAAGAAGAATAGCATTGAGAAAATTAATCTACATTTATCAACTAGGAAAAAGAACTCAATCAGTTATTTAAATATATGCGCCCACTCCATGTCCCATTCCCACTGAGAGTAACAAGCCCTTCCACTCACTTTGGCAGCACCAGCAGGCCCAGTGTCTCCAGGCCTTTCACCCAGTGCCAGAAGGCAGCCCAGGGCCAGCATCTCTGGATCCACTAGCCAACAGAGAGAGCCACGCAGATCCAGCAGCCCCCAGCCTTCCACTCAGCAGCAGGAGATCGAGGCAGGCTTCTCTTCTCACCCGCCTCTCACTGGCAGGAGGCAACCAAATCCAGTCACTCCGCCTAACAGCAGAAGGCAACCCAGAACTCACAGTATCAGGCAGCTCCTGGGCCTCCACCCAGTGGCAGAGGTATCTCAGCCAGGTATTTCTCTCTTCCAGTGACACTGCAGAGATAAGTAGAAAGCCCACCAGTACAGAGTAGATAGAGGACAGACCTGGAGAAAGGCTCTGTGTCTCTTAGGCCAATACTAAAAGGAATCAGATAGTGCAGCTTTCTGAAAAATGTTTTAAAGCAGCCAACATAAACATGTCTTGAACAAGAAATTACAAACTCCTTGAAAACAAATGAAAACCGGGATATTTCAGTAAATAAATAGAATTTATTTTAAAAAAACTAAATGGAAATTATAGAACTAAAAATGATAATAACCAACATTTAAGAAAACTCACTGGATAGGCTCAGTAGTAAAGATGACAGTAGAAATAATCAGTGAATGTCAAGGCAAATCAATAGAATTTATTTAGTCTGAACAACAGAGAGCAAATTATGTATATTTATATCCTTACAGAGCTGTAGAACAATAACCAAAGTTCTAATATTTGTATTATCAGAGTCCCAGAGGGAGAGGAGAAAGAATGTGGTGCTGAAAAAGTAATTGAAAAAAATAAATAACTGAAAACGTTTAAAATTTGACAAATATAGTACAGCATAGGGAATATATAGGGAACATAGTCAATAATATTGTAATAACTATGTACAGTGTCAGACGGGTAATAGACTTATTGGGGTTATCACTTTGTGAGGTATGTAAATATCTAATCACTATGTTGTTTTGTACACCTGAAACTAATAAAATATATATATACATAAAAAATGTTAGTCATATAAGAAATTTGAAGTAAAAGGTTACAGAATGAAAAAAAGAGAGAGAAAGGGAGAGTTTTTGTCAAATAGACCTACCCTTAAGTAAATAAAGGAAGTTCAACAACCAGAAATGAAATGATAACAGAAGCAAGATTAGGACTTCAGGTAGGAAAGAACAGTTTAATGGGTAAAATTAAGAGTAAATATTATTGACTATCCTCCTCATGAATTTCTTAAATCTTACTGGTTACTTGAAGCAAAAATGTATAGCTCAATTTGTTGTGGTGCTCAATGTATGTAGAAATACTTAAAACAAATATATATATATATATATATATATATATATATATATATATATATATAAATGGAGATAGTAAAGGGTTTAAATAAAATTAATATTTTAGTACTTCAGTAGAAGTGGTAAAATTTGATATCAGTACATTGTGATAAGTTATGTATATATGTATATATTATAATAAGTTATGTATATGTATATATATATATATTGTAATACCCAGATCAACCACTAAGAAAATTATACAGTGATATTTTTAAAAATATGAATAAAACAAGAAAGAATCCTAAAAAATGTTCCAGTAATCCATAGCAAGACCCAAGAAAAACAGGAACACAACCAAAGTAAACAGAAAGTTAATAATAAAATGGCATACTTAAGCCCTTATTACATCAATAATTACTTTAAATGTAAATGGGTTGAATAAATTAATTGAAAGACAGAGATTGGCAGACTCGATTAAAAAGTATGATTCATCTACACGCTGTCTACAAGAACTCACTTCAAATATAACAATGTAGGTATTGAAAGTAAAAGAATGGAAAAGATATATTAAGCCAATATTAAATAAAAAAGAGAGACTATCCTAACACCAGACAGTAGACATCAGAACAAAGAAAATCACTAGGGAAAAAGAGGGACATTACATAATGATAAAAGGTCAACCCACCAAGAAAACATAGCACTAAACAACAGAACTTCAAAATACATGAAAATAAGTTATTAAAACTGAAAGGAGAAATAGACAAATCCACAATTATAGTTTGGAACTTCAACACCCACTCTTGACAATATGTAGAACTAAACAGAAGATTAGCAAAGGTAAGGAAGAATTAAACAGCACCATCAAGCAAGAGGGTCTAACTGGCATTTATAGCACATGCCACTCTAAAACAGCAGAATACATATTCTCTTCAAGTGTCCCTGAAACATTCATCAACATAGACCATACCCTGAGTCATAAACCAAACCTGAAATGAAATCATAAAGATTATGTTTTCTGACAATAATGGAATCAAAGTAGAAATCAATAACAGAAAAACAAAAAAAAAGTTTTCAAACACTCGGAAATTAAACATGCTTCTGAACAATCCGTGTGCTAATGAGGAGGTCTCAAAGGAAACTTAAAAATACGTAGACAATAGTTTAATGGTTACCAGAGGATAAGGGGAGAGGAGGGTGGTAGGTGAGGGTAAAAGGGATCAAATATATGGTGATGGAAAGAGAACTGACTCTGGGTGGTGAACACACAATGTGATATATAAATGACATATTACAAAATTGTACACCTGAAATCTGTGTAACTTTTGGGCTAACAATTTTTACCCCAATAAACTTTAATTAACAAAAAATACATAGAAATGATGAGAATGACAACACAATATATAAAAATTTGTGGGATACAGCTATATCAACCTTGAGAGGGACATTTATGGCATTAATTCCTTATATTAGAAAAGAGGAAACTACCTAGGCAACTCAAGTCTCAAGTCCCTGTGGCAGTTATGCTTTTAATGATAAATTAATACATTCATTTGTCTTTTTTGCATCAGTATCCCATTTTATTGATTCTAAGTTTTACCTAGAGGCATTACATAATGAGTGGTCATCATTATTTAGTCAATATTTAGTCAGCTTCCTAGTGTGGTCATTTCAGTTCTTTATAGTGTTTTCTACAATTATCATACCATACTGAAAATCAGTATAGATGGAACTTAAATCAGGTACAAGATAATTTTTTTCTGGACAAATTCCTAGATATGAAAAGTTGCTTCTTATTTCAACAAATGCACTGAAATTCTATAGTCAAAAATCTTATTATTTTTTCCACATCTATTATTGTTGAGTTTGATAGTTCACAGTTATCATGATGACAATAAATTTTCATTTTATCTGAGAGAATAGGTACCAAATAACTGAATTTGTGTTTTGAGTATAACCTGAGGTTTAGATAAAAATAGAGAATTTGATCATTTTTAAAGGTGTAAAACCTATAAATTTTCACAAGACACAATCAGCCTATTATCTACAAGGGCCTCTCAAGATTTTTAAGAGATTTGAGAGATAGCCTAGATAGGTTTGCTTTCAAAACAAAAAAAAAAGAATCTAGATAAATCAACAACAATATCTATAGGGATAGTTTAAAAAACAAAAGCTAGTCAGAGCATAACATTTGATTTTTCTAATATTCCCAAGATCTCCCCAACATCAAAAAAAAAAAGAAAAAAAATTTCATTGAAGTATGTAAAGTGAATAGTCAAAGCCATTAAATAGTTATTTAAACTTGGAGTCTTCATGTAATTTAATAAAAAGTGTCTTTTCTCCCCAAATGATTCAGAAAATTGCCTTGTCTCCTTACTGTGAAAGCTTTCTTAGAATGCTCTATTACTTTCTTTTAAAAAAATGCACTTTCTATGTAGAAATTTTGATATTCACTTAGCTAATAGAAGAAAGGGCTTCATTGTTAAAAGTAGTAAATTTTTTTCTAGAATTAATTTTTTACAAAAACAATCATATGTTCCAACTAAGAATTGGAGGATTGAGAAGGTTGGCTACATATTAATGAAACTGAAAAGGTATAAAAATTTTAACAGATAATTTAAAAGGATCAGTCAGTAATCAGCAGCACCAAAAATGAAGCTTAATATTGTAAACCTAAACAGGTGTGAGTGAAAATCCATTATAACAAATAAAATATAAAAATAATTTTCTGCATAATCAATAGGCTTTAAGATCCAGCTAGAAAACATTTAAAGAAACATTCAATTAGATGGTATTTCAATATAAGTAAATAAATTGAACAAACTCTTATAGTTGTTCAAATAAATTGAACTGTATTCCAGTTCAAATCCACAAACATTTACTACATATCAGGCACGATGATAAAAACTTTGTCTTATATTATTTTATTCTCACAGTAACCCTATTGTGCCAGTACTATTATTATTCTTTTATTAGGGAAGAAGAAACTAATGCTCAGAGAGTTTGCATAACATGCTCAGTATGACATTGGTAGTATTCAGTCAAATCCAGGCAGGCCATTTCCAGAGTCCAGGCTGGTTTCTTTCTCTAGTAGAGCTAATATTCTTAAGAGCTAATATTCTTGATCTGTAAAATAATCTACAATTTTATTGAGTGCTCATCTGCCCCTTACTGTATTATTATGTCTAGTCCTAATGGGTAATAATTAAGGGGTTTTAAAAGGCTTTTTCAAGGATGGCTTAAAGAGAGTTGTTTCTAATTTGGGGAAGAGAAAGATGGTGCTAAGTAATAGAACTGAAAACCAATAAAATGTTATTACGAGAATGTTGCACTAAAAGAATGTAAAGTTAATCTGCATCCTGTGGTTTAGTTTATTTAAGTGTGAGAGAAGGAAAATCTTCATTATCAAAATTTCCCTCACACTGGTCTTGGAAAGTGACTTAGGCTATACCTCAGTATCTAGCAGCCAGCTCTCCTGACCTGTAACTAGGGCTATCTATAGTTTATCAGGCTATAATTTAGAATCACACCACATGACTTCTCAAGAGCCTCACATTATGCTCAAATTGTACAATCTATGATTTGCATAAATAAAGATACAGAATCTCAATCAGCTTTAATAGGGGGAATAATAATCTTTCTCTCTCTCTCTCTCTCTCTCTCTCTCTCTCTCTCTCTCTCTCTCACACACACACACACACACACACACACACACACACACACACAGAGCTGTTTAAAGTGTGGTATCAGGCTGCTCTTCTATTCAGGTTATCTAGAAATAGCAGAGAGACCTTGGGTGCCCCTGACAATTCTCAAAGAGGCATGCCCAGTAGAGTTGAACTTGGCTGCCACACAGTGATTCAGCAATTTACCAGTAGAGAATGTATGAGGGAAAAGGAGGATTTTTTACCCTGGACTTGGATAAGGCACATTTCTCCATTGTGCACAAATAAAGAGATTTCTAGAGATGGTAATTTAGTTCTTTATTCAAAAGCTACTAATGTGTATAACTGGCTGATTTCAAACCAAAAATCCTATTTGCCTTAATTGAGCATTTAGAATGTGGAAACTGATTTTATGGGCTCATACCAGGAATAAAATACAATTTAAAATAAGCTAAATTAAATGGTAATTACAGAAATGTATCTACATTACATTGCTAAAGATATGGGAAAAATTTTTTTTTATTATAAGATATGTGTTCCATTTAAATCTAATAGACATCTGGGAGAAAGATTGATAATTTTCTTAATCCGATTTTACCAAAGAGGAGGAAGAGGAGGCAACGGAACATTAAAGGAATGTTCCTCAAGTCATGTAGTCTGCTACATATGAACCACATATGAACGACACTGCTCCCTGACATCTGACTCTCCAAACAATACCCTTTTTATTAAAATTAAATCAACTCTTCCTCAAATTGGCAGGTTAAAAAAGTAAACCTTAATGTGAACTCCATCAATCTTTCTATCAGATGATTCCATGTGGGTATGAAATGGTTCTATGAAAGAAAAAAAAGATAGCAAAGTGCTTTTCAAAACAACTTTTTCCAAGAAAACTTTGCCCTCTAGGAGACGACTGTTTGTGACTACTTGGGTATGTGACTTGGTTAAAAGGAAAAGAAAAAAGTGCAACTCTCCAAGAGGAAAATGGAAATCAGTAGTGGAGGGAGAAGAAGGAAAACTTTCAAAGCCTAATTCTAAATTCCTTTCTGAGATTCACATGAGCACTTTAGCTCTAGAACAATGTTTCCAGAAACACAATCTATCAATAATGACATTTATAGGTCAATTACTATTACCAGGGGAATTTGATCTACTCTTATTTTACAGTATATCTGCCAAAAGAAAATCACATATGGCATGTTTTGACTTGGCTCTAAGCTTTCTAAAAGCCTTTCTTTCTTTTTTAGCTGAAACTTTGAAACTTACCTGCTACCCTTTTGGCCCAGAGCCAGTTCACAACTAAATCTCTGTATTCCAGCCAGCCTTCTATTTCAGACTTTGGCACAAATAACAGAGTGCTGAGAGTGAAGCCACAAAAAGTTAAGATGAGCTTATTTGGGAAGTGGGGGGGGGGAGGAGGTGGGGGAGAAGTATGGACCTTCTTGGTTAAAGCCTGGAGAAGGCCAAATAAGCAGAGGATCAACAGGCAGATTCCTTATAGCCACTGTGATGACAAGCCACTGCATTGACCGTTGCTAAGACAACTTCTTGGTCAATGGATTTGGAAGGCCCATATTCTGCCTCCTGGGAGATAGACCACTGGGCAATCTGCTTCATTATTCTTTCATTTATTCCTTTATCCATCCATTCCCTCACTAAATAATTTAACCACCCATTTAAGAATAATTTTATTTTGAAGTATACAACAATGCTTCTAAAAATTTAATGAACTTTCAAATGACTTGGGAATCTTGTTAAAACGCAGTCTGTTTCAGTAGTCTGGGGTGGGCTCAAAATTCTGCATTTCTCTGAAGCTCCCAGGTGATGCCTATGGTAGTCCTCCAAGGGTAGGAGAAATAAACATCCATTTTATTTCCCTCTCCCCTACACCAGTGGTTTTCAAACTGGTGAGAAAAATGCAAATCTTGGGCCTACCCCAGACCTACTGAATCTTGAGATTGGATTCAGCACTCCTTGTATTACCAAGCCCTCCAGGTGATTCTAATGTATGCTCAAGTTTCAGAACTCATAGCTCTTAAAACCTGGCTAGGTGTTAGAATCACTCAGGGAACTCGCAGGTTGAATTGTATGCCACAAAAAGAAATGTTGAAGTCCTAACCCAAGATACCTGGGAATGTGATCTTATTGGGAAATAGTCTTTGTAGATGTAATCAAGTTTAGATCAGGTCATACCTGATAAGGGTGTGCCCTAAACCCCATGACTGTTATCCTTAGAAGAAGAGTCTATGCAATGAAGGAGGCAGAAATTGGGAGTGATGCGGCTATAAGCCAGAAAAAGCCAAAGACTGCTGGGAAGCACCGGAAGTGGGGAGAGAAGTGTGGACTGATTCTCCCCGAGACCCTTCAGAGGGAGCATGGCCCGGCCAACACGTGGCTTTCAGAACCATGAGTGAATACATTTTTGTTGCCTTAAGTCACCAAAGTTATGGTATTCTGTTACAGCAGCCTCAGGAAAGTAACACACAGTTTGAGAAAAATAAAAATGCCTATCTCCTTACCCGTTAAATCAGAATCTTGGGGATGGGGTTTCTGCACAAGAATTTTGACATTTTCCTCAAGTGATTCCAACATATGATCAGGGTTGAAATCCATAGTCTAGACATTTTTAGATGTAAGTAGGTTGTTTAAACTTCATTTTGCAATAAGTCAGAAACTATAAGCAGTTGAATATCAGTGTAGGGTTATCTATGAATTTTTTAAGTATCAATATCAATTATATATATATGTAAGATATACTGAGACAACGTATCTCAGAGTTTGGTTAGGAAAACACTGATTTTAGAATTACCTGCACTATTATTCAAGTGAATTCTGGGCCCCTTTTCAAGCTTAACGACTAGAGACTCCTGGGGTCGGGCCTGGAGAGTGGAAGTTATCCAGCCCCCTTGAGGAGACCCCAGGGCACACTGAAGTTTCAAGGTCATCTGTATGGAGGTTTCTGAGCAGTCTTGAGCTACCAGGGAGAGCCTTCCTAAAGATGGAGGAGTTGGATGAACAGAGTTTCGAAAGGAGCCTGAGTGAATAATGTCATCATAGGATGTGTTGAGAAAAATTGCTGCTGGAGCAAAGGCAGGTTCTTTCAGGAAGCTGATGGATATCAAGTAGGGCTGGTAAGAGTATATTAGTAGAGAACTTTGAAATGCTGGGTGACAAAATATGGCTGAAGAAACACCATCGCCATCCCCTGGGAGTTAAGTAGAAATACAGAATCCTGTGCTCACCCTCAGTCCTATTGAATCAGAGACAGCATTTTAACAAGATCTCCAGATTATACACATATGCATTAAATTTTGAGAAGCACTGTCCTGGTGGTAGTAAGACACCTGTCAGGAATTTCTGAGCAAGGAAGTGCCCTGTTAAAATTATGCATAAGCTACAAGCTTAGCAGAGTGGGGCTGTTTAGGGCAAACTGGAAGGCTTGTTTGAATGATGACAATGCTCTACATCTGGGCTGTTCAATACAGTAGCCCCTAAGCACTTGAAATGTGGCTGGTGTGACAGAAAAACAGAGCTTTTTATAACCTTAATCAATTTAAATTTATATTCAGACAGCCACATATGGTGAGCCGCTACTGTATCAGACAGCCCAGGCTTGGAGGCTGCAGATATGAAGGCTGGTTAAGAGGCATCAGTGGTCAGAGGGTGCTGTGATTGCACTTGTTGGTGTGGCATTGTCATACAGTAGCAAGTGGTAGTTCTCATGCCATTTTTCATATCTGCTCAGAAAAACATAGGCAATCCAATTTTCTTTTGAATGAAGAAACGAATGATTGGTCAATTGTGCCTACAATCAACTTTCAATGATAAAGGATCTGATTATCTTGTCTAGTGCTTACTTGGTGCTTATGCCTGTTGTATTAATTGCCAGAAATTTTTGTTTGGGTTTGTTCAGTCAATTTAAAATGTCTGTTTCTCCCAAACCCATTGTCTTTTTCTTTCACAAATAATCTGTTTAGTGATAGGGGTGAGAGGAGAGATGTGAGTGGCATGCCCTTTATTATTAGCGGGGTTTGTCTGGCACCCCAACACTGGATTGAGGAATGTAAGAACACATAGCTGTGAGCCCTGGGAGGCTGTAATTTATTTCTCCGGTTTCTTTAGCCCATCCTGCTGACCCCCCTTCGTAATCCAGGACCCTCCTGTATTTACTGCTTGCCCTGGAAATCAAAGCCCATCTCAGCCTCTCTGAAGCTGCAGATGTCCTTCCTACACATCTGTGACACCTGAGCTTATCATCTGGGTGCTGCTTTCTCTATTTGCTCTCTGCTTCTTATATTTTCCTTATTAAATTTTAGTCACCAAACTACTGACGTCTCTCTTCTTGAGCTTGTCTCCAACTTTCACTAGTGAGCAGAAATTCCCATTTTCTAGACATGCCTGGGCCAGTTTCGAAGATTCCAAGAGTAAGGTCAGATGGAAATGTTTCTGAAGCATCAATGTAATGCATTAGATCCCCAAAGTTGCTGTTTTTAAAGATATTTGCCTGAAACTAGGGACATAACGCTAAAGGTGTTAATAAATTTATTCATTTACAAATAATCATTGAATACCTAGATACAGTCCCTGCTTGCAAAGAGCTCAAAATCTGTTAGGAGGAGACAAACGCGAAGAAATAACTTCAGGATAGTCTTGTTCTTAAAAAGTAGGAATAATGATTTGGGTATGCAATCATTCAGAAAGGACAGGATGACTGCACTGAAAGGGTAACTTTTAACTTCGTTTTAAAAGACAGACAAATAAACATTCTCTAGGTAAGATGGGAGTGAGTTCTGAGGGAAACGTACAACCTGGGAGGCAGGGGAATGCGTAGTGGATTTAGGGCAATTCCATATGCCTGGACAAAGGGTGTGAGGAATTACCTCCGTTGCTGACTCTGTAAGCAGGTGCTGGTGTGGAATGGCTTGGACATGGCGCCAAGTCATTCTGACTTTACATCATTGGTGATGATAAGCCGCAAAGGGTTTCAGTAGGGATTAATAATTAGGTCTTTGTGTTTAAAACATTACTGTGGATAATGTATTGGAATGGGCAAAACTAGACCCAGGAGGAAAAGTTAAATGGTATTGCAACAATCCAGATGAGAGACGATGAGGCCTTAAATTGAGAACAGAGCAACGGGATAGGGACAGAAAGCTTTGAGATCAGTTAGAAGCTTGGAAAACTGTCTAAATGTGAAGTACAATAAGGTTTTTAGTAATTTTTTAAAAAGCCATTTTCTAATAAATTGCTGCACTGGCAATATAGAGCTGGTGACTGAATAGGGGTGGGATGCACTTGGACTTGGAAATCAGAGAAGCCAACACTTAAGACCAAAATCCATCACTTCCACAAGGGGAGCTCGTGGTCAGATACTTAACCTGTCTGAATTCATGCCCTGAAAGATTTGTTGGGATGTTTAAATAAACTATGAAGACTATGGCACAGGTGGATAGCCAATTAATGTTAGCTCCCTTTCTGCCCTGTTTTCCAACTCTAAAATCCATGACAGTGAATCTTTTAACACACACACACAGAAAAATTCTCTTTTTGAATTAGCAGTCTGAATACCTAATTTTTTTTTTTAATAAGCAATTTATTTTTTCCTGGTAGGACCAGGCTCAGTGCACCACTCTGTAATGAAATCTCCAAGTGACAGTTAGGTTAAATGTAACAAAACTGGAATGTACCTAGAGCTGACATATTCCAATCAATATACTTGTACAAAGCATCAGATTCAATGAAAGATCCCAATGCCACTTCCTTAGCCACTGGGATTATAAATGATTTCTGATAATAACTGAAAATCCCCAAAGTGGAACATTTAGTTCAAGCCAAATGCTGTGCAGAAAGGTTGTGCTCCATCTTCTAAGGAGCTTTCAGAAATAGCTTCAAATTAAATCTGTTTAATTCAATAACATAAGCAATTATCAAATGCACCAGTAGAAAAATGCTGTCAGAGAGGGAGATGTAGTATTGACGATTGCTGTTAATCATTAATAAAATCGATTTTGATGAAAAATTTCTGCACTAGGCCAACCCGCCAAGAAACTTTTTTAATCGTGAAGGCAAAAAGAAAGATTTTGTTTTTATAACGTTTGTCTAAGTATTCTACCGTGAAATATAAGGTAGAACTATCTCTCGGAAGCTTAAGCATAATTCTGTCACTAAATTTGAAAAACTAAACAAAGACTAAAACGACAACAAAGAAAAGTATAAGAATCCTGTCTGATAATAGTGCATATAATGATACACTTACAAAATAATAAAAGGAATAAGTTTAGCCTTCAAAGAAACCACTGATATTGAGTCAGAAATTGCTGAATTTTAGCCAACATTTTACCAAAGACTATGTCTTGTAGTGGATTTTGGGGACATGAAATTAAAATTTTTTTATTAACCACCTTGTGTCTGGTGCTATGATGATTACATTAAATACAGTATAACTTATAATACTCACAGAAATGTAGGGGCATTTTGCAGGAGGGGAGACTGGGCTTTAGAGAGCTTAAATAACTTACCAAAATTCACCCAGCTAAAAATAAGTTTACATGCTCATACATCTAGAAAGAAATTTAAGTGATTTGTTCAAACTCACACAGCATTTGAACTCAGGCTATCTAGCTTGAAATTCCTGCTGTGTTATCCTGAGTATAGTCTTTTAAAGCCTCAATGTTATCACTTGTAAAACGGGAATTATGCCTGTTATGTTAGTCAGGATTACAACAGGAAATAGATGTACACACAAACTAGGCAAGTGAAGTTTTTAATAAAGGGACCATTTACTAGAGTGTGGACAGATACATGGAAAAAGGGACAATGCCCTGGGCTAGCAAGAAGGGAGAACACTTACCCCTCGTTGGCTGGTCAGGACGAGGCAAGAAAATGGCCCTGGAAGTGCAAAGAGTTGTAGAGAGGGCTCTGGCCAGGAGAGGCTTCAGGAAAACACAGCCAATGTCAGCACCAGGCAGGGAGGCTGTTGGGAGGCATTTACGTCCTTCTATCATTCTCTTCCCATCGTATGATGTCCCATAATTGCCTCCTTGGTGTGGGCACCATCCAGACACAGTCGTATAGGTCAGCCTCCCAGGCCCAGAGCAGGGTGAAGAATGAATCCGATCCTGTTATAAACAAAAACTGTTTATCATCAGTGTCCTCCTCATCAATGCCATCCATATATTTGGCACTTACTATTTGAATTATTACACTAAGCATCTTATTTAATTCTTCCCCCAACATGGGAAGGCATGCGTTGTTATCTCCATTTTACAGATGAGAAACTATGAGACTTTGAGGTTCAGTCATTTGACTAATGCCATATATCAAAAGCGACAAAACTGGGATTTGAACACAGGACTGTGTGACATGGATTGGATTGATGCGATGCATTCAATTTGTAGAAAATTTCTGTTTTTTAACACCAAATCCATCTCTAGGCTCTTATGTATATTTAATTAGAAAAGCCAAAGGCCTTTTTCACCTATATGACTTGGGCCCTCCAAGGCATCCAATACTGTTGACTACTCCTTGAACTTCAGCCACCATTGATGTACCAATTACTACCAAAATGGTATTTTTAAGCATCAACTCCTCCTCACTTTTCACTATAGGCACATTTTTAACATGCTTGAATTTAGTTACATACTGGTGCCCCGAATTCAAAACTTTCAGAAATAATTCCTGTTCGTTCTCCCTGCAGTCTAACACATCTGGAAACCTCTGTGTTCTTTGCTCTCGTCCTTTTTTCTATGCTCAATCCCACATTCAAATGGTCATGAAGACTTGGCCTCTCTCATTTTAGCTAATGGCAAGTGCCCCACAGGTGCATATTGAATGAATATAGCTGATGATTATAAGCAATAATATTTGCTTATATCAATATGCAGTATTCATTTCTCATACCAGTGTCATTCATATCAGTGACTAAATATAAGTCCTGTATATATCTCTAAATACAGATCTTTATGTGGACATATTTGATGATGTCAAGATATTTTGGGTGAAATGAATTTTGTAAATATAATTTCAGTGAGTTTTTTAAGGCTTCCACCTCTTTTGTTCTTCATCATTCTTATAGTTCTCCTCTTTGTATTTGTAGCTGTTTAAATGAATAGGTACTTAAATTTTGTTCCCAGTTTACATCTTAATGAATATAAACAGGAAAAATATGCCTGTATAAGTAAAGACGAAGTCTTATTTACTTTTATGTCACTCTACTTAGAGGTTATATTAAATGTTAAGTGTGGGTTGAAGAATAAAAACTAAAGATATGCAAAGGTCTTATTTTCTTATCCATTCAGCCACCCATATCTTTTGATTGGAGCATTTAATCCATTTACATTTAAAGTAATTATTGATAGATATATATTATATCTTCATGTACTAGGCAAGTGATACAGCCTCTGTTTCCGAAGTTCCAAACTTGAAGTTCATTCAATGTCAAGTATTTAGTTATTCATCCACTAGACAGACAGCTATTGAGCCCCGGGGCCTTCGACCAGGCACAGTGCATATGATGATAAAAAAAACTCGCATACTTCCTACCCTTCTTCAGCTTACAAGGGGGGAGAGTCACAGACAAATATAAAATTTCACAGTGAAAATTGTTACAAAGGAGAGTTTTATTGCCCTCAGAGAGCATATAATAGTGAGATTTGAACCAGCAGAGGCAGGGCTCCCAGGGGACGTGAAGAATAAGATGTGATCTGAGGAAGGAGCAGGAGGAAACCCACGAGAGCTGGTTATCACAGAAGCCAGAGAAACCGTGGGTCATGAAGAGTGGAGTGGCCAACAGGGGCAAATGATGCTAAGGGTACAAGAAAGGTGAGGACTGAAAACGTTCAATGGATTTCGTAGCACAGTGACCTTAACAGGAGAGAGCCTGGTAGGGGGTTGAAACAGAAGCTAGATCAGATAGTCTAAGGAGTGAGTGAAGGAAAGGAACTGGAGACAGGGTGTGTATACAATTCTTTGCAAAAGTTTGACTATAAAAGGGGAGAAAGCTAGATAGAGTAAGCTGGAGAAACTTGTGGGACTGGGAGTGGTTGTTTTGTTTTTTTTATTCTTGTTAATAGAAGAGGGCTGAACCTGTTTAAAAACCTAGGGAAAGATTCAGATAGAGCGTCTGAATATATATATAATACAGAGAAGGCATTGAGGGTGTACAATTTACGAGAAGCTGGAGGAAGGAGAACGGGATAGAACAGCTGAAGATAGGATCATATGTTCAGTATCAGGGATATGAGAAATTCCTATCTAAGAGTTTCTATTTCTATATAAAGCATGAGATGCGGTCACCAGCTGAAAGAGGGGATGGTTAGGGTTAATTGTGAGGGTCAGAGGTTTAAGATAGTGGAGAAGATTTGAAATGATGACTGGGATGGATGAGAGGGGGCTGATAAAAGAAATATAGTAGGATTACCTAGGATTGAGGACTTATTTGAAATTGGCACTCATGGATTTTTAATGGGACACATTTTTATGTTACAAAATAAAATGTTATTTTTATTCTTTCACCAGTAAAAATATGTTATTAATACTGGAAGTACCTGGTCTAAAGCTCTCTCGTCAGCCTGAAGTTTTTAGGAGGTTGTCCTTTTTTCACTTAGGCTACATTTTTACAAATTTGATTCAGGTTTACAATTTGCATTACCATCCACAACAGAGGTGTCCATTCACTTGATATGACCAGCCAATGGATTTGTTTTGGCTCAAAAATTGTTTGTTAAAAATCTTAAATGAGTTAGAGGTTGGGAGAGCTAATATTAAAATCCAGGTTTCTGGTTTCTCTTTGAAAATAATATTGAAAAACCTGGCAGTCTGGGGCCCACAGTCACACATCAATAATCGATCCGAGCTGAGTAGTAGCTGCCCCCCTTAGGTAGGGCGTGCTCTCCCCAGCTCCTGATAGTCCCCACCATTCTTTATTACCTCCGTCACTCATTCACTTTGTACCCAGCAATTTTGCCCTGTAGACATTTGAGTTTATAATTCTAAATCCACAAATCCATGACTCCCAAAGATTTAATTTCAACTCAGTTCACTCTCTCTTGTACTGCAGATATCAATAACCAGCAGTTGATTGGACACTCTTTAGGTGACTGAAACTCAGTATCTGTAGAGGAAAATGACCTCCCAAACACGCTGTGCCTCCTATAACTCATATTCTGGCTTCATACCACCATCGGCTCAGTTTACCAAAGAAAAAACCTGACAGTCTGAGTACTTCTTTCTATTCACTTCCCTTCTTCATCCCTATTGCTCTGACTTATTCACTTCCCTTCTTCATCCCTATTGCTCTGACTTGAGTTTAGACACTCATCATATTTCACCTGGGTTATTAAAATAAATCTCAACTGATAACCTCCACTTTCTTCTCTCTTTTAATACTTCCTCTATATAACAAGAAGATTGATTTTTCAAGCACCATGTCTTTTCTGTCACATTTATTTGAAGTATAGCAAACGTCTCATAATTTTTTTAATGTGTTGGCATACTTGACATGTGCATCTTGCCAGTTGCTGCTCCCTCGACCTGGAATGCCTTCTGCCTCTGTCTTCTTGGTGAATCCCTATTCATTCTCCAAGACACAGCTCAAATATCCAGTCCTCTGGGAACCATCACTGCTACAAAGTAACTTAGGCAGAGCCCAATGGCATAGCCTTTGCCACAGTGCTCTGGAGGGGTCTGCTTGCATTCAGAGCCCCACCACCGCCGCTACCAACTAGACTGTGAGCTTAAGGGTAGATAGGTACTTGTAGCTCTGGAATCCAGTTACCCTCATATCCTCAGCACTTAATTCCTGGTCATACTTGTCACTCAATAAGAATTTTAATAAGTAAATTCCTAAGTTCAGAAAAACAATGACCTCATATTAGAGAAAGTTTTGCTATCTTTAAAATAAAGGTTATTGATCTACCACAACCTTTTTACCTCCTAGTTCACTCTATAAGAATCAATCCTAAGACTGCAGCCAAGAGGATATAACATGCTCTAACAACCTTTGTTTGTATTTGGGGCAGGAGGGCTCTTAATATATGGCAATTGTGGGATCCCTATATCATACTACCTATTAAAATAAATTCTAAATGAATGTAAAAGCTAAATGTAAAAAATAAACTCATAAAGGAAAGAGAAGAGTGTATTTACAAGAGTAGTCATATAATATTGGTGAAGGATTAACCATTCTGAGCATACAACCCAAAGCAGGAAATATACAATAAAAAAATGAACAGTTTTGACAATGAAAAAATATATAAAACTTCAGAAATTTAAAAAAACAACAACTTCCAAACAAAATACTAACAAACATAAGAAAATATTTGAAACCTGTGTGATAGGAAAAGGTTTTATTTTTTATTCTTAACATATAAAAGTCAATCAGCCAATAAAAATAAATAAAAACTGAGGTCTCTCCTAATTAAAATGCATTAGCTGAAGTAAAACAGACACCTCAAAAGGCTCTTATATGTACTATATGTTTCTCTACTATCTTCTCAACTAGTACTTTGCCAATATCTGATTTTATAGGTAGCTAAAGTATTTAGGTACTGATATATATATATAGAGAGAGAATATATAAAATTATATATTAATATATAAATATATTATATATATTTAATATATATAAACTTATATATATATAATATTTTTTTAGCTGAGCCATCCTGCAACCTGTTGGCAGCTCAGCGGCAGCTCAGCTCGGGCCGGGAATCGAACTGGTGACCATGTTGCTCAGAGCTCGCACTCTTGAGAGAGCTCTTAACCAACTGAGCCACTCAGCTGGCAGAACTGGTATGTATTTTGCTTTTGGTTTTTGTTTCTATGTTTCAAGCAGTTTTATCTAAGTCAGAGTGAGTATTGCATACTTTTTGGAAGACATAAAATTCAAAATGTATAATCATTTTCTTCTCTGGACAGCATGTACACTGATGAAGGGAGATGAGAAGAAAAAAGATGACACTTTGTGCTTTAGTATCCACCTGCCTATTATTCAATCCATAGAAACTGGGAAACATTAATGATAATATTGGGTTGTCGGAAAAGTCATGACGCATTTTTGCAACAAAAAACATAGAAAAAATTACATCATGACTTTTCCGACACCCAATAGTTAAAAGTACCTTCCTGAACAGGCTTCCTTCTCCAGAAAACTTTTTCAGAGCTGCTCCAAAGGGAACACTTTGGAGAAAGGATTGCATATGAAGGAGAAGTACATATTTAGAATATGTAATTATACAATAAAGTTGAATAGGCATGAACAGGATAAGGGAGGTAATAAACACATAGCATAAGAGAAGGATGAATTATAAAGGAGAGTCACCAAAGGAGCTGGGTCTCCCACTATTGCGTAATTCTCTAGGTTAACTTCAGGACATTGCTCTGAGCTCAGGGTTTGGATTAAATTTATTTTTCACCATGCAGTCTGCATTTCTCCTAACAGAGGTTTTAATCTATGTAGACAGTTTGGAAGCCTCAAGCATTTGGGATACTCAGGTCTGGCTGTTGTTTTTATCTACATATTCCTTGAAAGAACAGATTCCAGACTAGGGTTATGCAACTGAGAGAGGAGCAAGAACCAAAAACTGCCTAAAATAAATTATAAAGCCTGCATTTTGGATTTTTGAAATTAAATTTATTGTGATGATGAATCTGTTCAGAATATTTTTACATTTTAGAATTTGATCAAGTGCATCATTTATAATAACATGATATTAAGCCCCCTGATTATAATGTGATATGTACAATAGTGGCTTCAGAAGAACAGGCAAAGCTTTACAGAAAAGAAATACATACATATCGGAGAAGGTATAAAGCATATACCTACGTATTGTTTTACACTATGTCTGGTAGCCTGAAGATATGAGGTTGTCTGTTTTTGTGGAATACTCTAACTCAATATCTTTGATACATAGTCATACTTTTTATTCTTGGACTTGAATTTCTACATGTTGAACTTAAAATAACACTGAAGTTTATATTGTTTTTCAAATCACTCACTGTAAAATAATAATGTATTTCCTTTTGGCTAATTTAAATGTGAGATTTCACACATCTTTAACCATTTAGAACCCAGTAACAAACTTGAAATTAAACAAAAAGTACCATCGAATGGTGAATGCCATTGGAAAACTGTTATCATAAAGCCAAAGCATTTTACTCTAAAGAAGAGATAAAGCATTGAAAGTAGAAAATTCCAGATGTAAGAAGTCAACAAATTAGAAGCAATGACATAGGAGAAGAGGAACGAATGCCAAAGATATATGACCTAAAACTTTTAAAATCTAATAGAACTTCAGAAGCAGAATACGAGTATGTTGGCTCCATTTGGTCTAGGGAAAATCTTTTAGTCCTTCTCACTTCAGTAGAGCTCCAGGTCATTACCAAGGACAGTGTGTTATGATGGTCTTGAGTCATCCTCTAAGGGGCAGAAGGAGTGGTTTAGTTCTACATCCTCTGTTGGCAAGTCGTGTGGTATGTTATATTTCAGAAAATAGTCCTGATGCTTCAGTTATCTGGGAAATTCATCTGTATGAAACAGTTTCCTGGCCGTGCTGGATAAATGAGCACCACTGCATATAGATTTGTTGAAGAGCTGTATATTTGGCAAAACCCTTCCAGTTATCCATTTAGAATAAATGGCTTATAAGTAGGTATTCAACTTCACATCTCTGTTTTACGATTGCTACTGTTTTAATTTTAGGTTTGGAAGATTCCATTCTTAAATGAAACCTTAATGGGATCTGCCTCAGAACATTTTCAGGTTTAAAGAATAGCCCTTGGGATTGACTTTACCTAGAGCTGGAAGACATATCAGTGTGTGCCATTTTCTCATCAGATTCAGCAGTAATCCGACTTTCAAAAAGCTTTACCTGGTAAACATTAACAATTTCCCCCCCAGCTCAGAGTAGATGTATTTGACCCATAAGTCTTTCAGATCATTATTATAGCTTATATACAGTTTAATCACACTTTGGTAAAGATATTGACTCTCTCAAAGGCTTGGGGGTGTGCATTTCGCCTCCTTGTGAACAATTACTGGGCTTTCTCTATTTTTTCATGACATTAGAAAGTGACTGAAAGGCAGACAGATCAAGGCGAAGCTAGATTCAAACTCCCATCTCTAAGAACTGTAGTTGTTTTGTTGTTTGGTTGCCTTTTCCTGTTGTCTGTCTGCTTCCAGGGCCTAATCTGTTCCTATGAGGAAGAATTAACCACTGTGTCCATCGCTAAAGCCAATATCTGATATTCCATATCACTCCTGCCCGTCTTCTGGTTCTCTTGTCTTTGCTGATTGTACTGCCCACATTATTAATCCATTTTGACTGAACTTGGATAACTGTTTCTATTTTATAAAGCATATACAATCAGGTATATGGTCTGAAAGGTGTGCTATGTTCATGAAACACTTTTCAATGATTTTGTTGATACTTAAACTAGAGAATTATGCAAATAGCCATTGGCTTCTAATTCCTACTCAAGCTTATTGCTTGAGTAAAAACTTCTCATATTATCTCAGGAGACAGTCCCATTACTCATTATAATCACGTTTTCAGTGCTTGCAGCCATGATTCTTTTAGTGGAATTCCATATAACACCTTTCAAATTCTTCACCAGAAATGAATTTTGATACCTTCCCTTCAGTGTCCCTTATATTGTGACACACCCCAGTATTCTTCAACTCTAGCTTATTGTTTTCATCTTTAGCTTGTTTCATATTGCTATGAACCTTTCAAATAATAAAATTTACTACAAATAACATGTCATTTTTAGCAACTTATATTTATTTAACCAAGTAATTTGATGGAGCTATCTGTGTGAAATGTCCCTCTTTTCCTAATTACGAGTATTCTTTAGTTTCTAGTCATACACTTTGCTTTTTTAGCTTTCTCTAATTTTCTTTATGGTTTCTTGAAAATTCTATTCTTTGACTTGAATTTAGAGCTATTATTCTTGTTGAACAACACTTATTTTCTGGCTCTAGTACCTACTTGCAGCCTAGTTCCCTCCAATTTTTTGCTTGAGTGTTGCATTCATTTGCTTATTCATTTGCATCAATATTTATCAAATATCTGAGAGTCTATTGTCCTCTAAGAATTGGGCACTGGGCATACATTAGTAAAAATGAGAGACATAATTCCTTTCCAATGATGAGAACAGATCAAAAGCATATCCACAGGCATAGAAAATCATTAGAAAGATGATAAATTTTATAAAAGATACAGACAAGTAGCCAAGAAAAACACGGTATAAGGGCTTCAGGAATCCTACTTTTGATAGGATGGCCAGAAATGCCTGTCTCATGTGAAAGAAGACTCTAGCAATATAAGAACATTGCAGGTGAGGGAATCACTATGCAAAGGGCCTGGTAACAGCACGTACATTTAAGGAGCTGATGTAAGTTTTATGAGCAAGGTGAGAAATAGAGCAAAATGAAGATCTGTAAGAACTGGGGGGCTCATCCTAAAACGTATTGGATTCGGATCATTGTCATGTGTACTAGAACTCCAGGTCCCAGGGTTGAAACACAAAGCCCCTGATGACCTCCTAGAAGCAAGGAACCATTTAGACCTTGAAGAGAAAGGGCTTGGTCAAATTCTGGAAAAATACCTTTTCTTCTTCCATGTCTTCTTTAACAGTGATTAATATATATATATTATTAATATATATATATATATAATATATTATTAATATATATATACATATATATATATAATTAAGTTAGCCTGTCTCATGTGGTCCCCATGCTAGAGCAAGTATCCCTGAGAGAAATACTACAATTCAATGGATTCAAAATTGGAAAGGACTTTGAAACTCATCTGCCATAACTTCATAGTTTTCTACCCTGGAACAGCCTTTTAAAAATAATTTAATATTTCATCTGGACTTTATTCCCTTTATCAGATATGTTCATGTTTGAATGTTGTATCTTTCAATACCATATCTATGTAGGATATACGCCAGTACATCATTTGATGTCACTTCTGAAGAGAATCGAACTTTGCATTACCCTCCCTGTTGAATATCTCTGCCCAGGCAACTGGGAGCAAAGAATTCTGGACCCGGGTTGAGGTCAAGCCTGGGGGGCAAGGTGGGAACTGGGAAATGGACAACATCCCTGCAGAATGAGAGCACATGCAGCAGGATACTTCAGGACAGAAAGGAAGGATCCAAGGCAAAGCTGCAAGGTGGTGGAGGCCTCTACAAGTTGTCTAGGCTACTCCCAGTAGAACAGCTTGTCTATGCCTGGGGAAGGACTGTTATAGGCACTGACCCAGATCAGGGAACCAGACTTCAGGGCTCAGGAAACATTTGGCCTCCAAATAATTCTTGCCAGGTGCTTTTTTCACCCTGAATTCTAAGAATTCTGAGATGAGTTTTGTGATCACATAAAGAAGGATGTGCAATGAATGGGTCCTATGTCTGAGATGCTTCCACTCTCTATGTGTGCATTTCACTCTTTTATTAATGTATTACAGAGTTTGGATTTTACATTTTCTTTTTTATTGCAATTTATCTATAAAGACACATGTATATTTATAAAAGGTAGGGAGAAATTTATTTGCCAAAAGTGATCCAGTCAACGAATAGCTAAGCTAAGATTTCCACTTAGTCTAGTGTTCTTTCCCAACATTCTTAACATTGATTATGGTTTAGTGGGACATAAGGATCAAAGAGAAGATTTTTTTTTAAGATTTTTTATTGGGAAATTGGGGGATGGGAACAGTGCTGGGGAATTGGGGGAAGGGGAACAGACAAGTTGTTGTCATTTTGTTCTTCAGTCTAGTTGTGGAGGACGTTGCTTCACTAGCCCAAGTTGGCACCATCATTGTGCTCTTCCCGGGCGAGGCAGATCAGTCGCCGGCTTCTGGACGGCCGCTCACTGCGGCTGCTGGGCGCTCACGCTGGCTGCTGACTACACACGGTAGCCCATGGCAACCCACTGCCACAGGGGCTGCAGCCTACGCCGTCGCTGGCGACTCATGGCAGCCCAGCTCCAGGTTGAGCTGTTGTTCAGCATCTTAGCTGTGGAGGGCAGTGTCACTGGCCCTCATATGTGGGATCCGAACCGGGGCCCTCTGGCATCCCAAGCGAGTTCTTAACCATCGCGCCACTTGGCTGGCCCAAAGAGAAGGTTTTAATAAGCCACAGGTGGGCACAAGACACTGAAGGTCATTAGCATGCTAGAGGTGGAAAGCCAGAAGAAGCGGCTTGACCATGGAACCAGGAGGTGCTCAGCATCAAAGAAAATCTATGACTATTAACAAGATTTCCTGAGGTTGGCCTGATCATCACACATGATAATTATTTTCACTTTCTTTTCGACCCTTCATGTCAAGCATTAGAATCCCGTTGGCTCTACCTTCTAAACATATCAACAATTGTATTATTTGTCTCCACCTCCACTATTATCACCATGATCCAAATCAGCATCAACTTTCACCTGGATGATTGCAATAACTGATAGCCCTACTTCCACCTTTTCCTTCTTACAGTCTCTTCTCAATACAGCCAGAGTGAAACTGTTGAAACACTAAGTTAGGTCATGTCACTCTCCTGCTCAAACCTTTTGGTGGTTTACTTCATGCACATTAAAAAATCTAAATCCTATAAGGCTTCATCCAACCCCTGTCTGATCCCATCACCTACTACTGTACCCCTTATTCACTTTGCCCCAGAATCATAGACCTTCTTCCTACTCTTCAAACACACTGGGCACATTTCTACTTCAGAATCTGTGCATTGCTCTTTTCTATATCTGTAAAATTCTTTTACCAAATACCTATGACCTTTTCCTTACTTCTTTCAAGTGTTTACTGAAATGTCACCATCCAACCTAAATATTAATTTAATAAACTTAAATAAATGAACCCCCTACCCCAGCAGCTCAATCTTACTTACCTTGTTTTATTTATTTTATTAACACTTCCTACCTACATTATATGCTATATAATGTAAGTATTTATCATGTGTATTCCGTGTCTCTCCATACTAGAATGAAGCTTCATGAAGTCAGGGATAGTTTTCTTATTATTTTGTTTTCTGGTATATCCGCAGTACCTAGAAGAGTAGCAACATTGAAGGCACACCATAAATACGATGTTGGACAATTAAGTTCACGAACTCATCCTAGAAAAAGTGCTACATACCTCATTGCTGAATATCACTATGGTCACCTTTGAAGGACTCCCCTTGGGAAGCTATGCACTAATGCCAGAACCTACTCCACCCTTAAAAGCAATTTTGGAACTTTTTTTCTGGAATGGCCATCAGAGCTGTGGTTGTATTACCCTTGATGTCCTGAATGTTATAAAAATTTATTCCTTTCAATATTTCCTTTATCTTCAGGTAAAAAAAGAAGTCATTGGGGACCAGATCAGGTGAGTAGAGAGGGTGTTCCAATATAGTTATTTATTTACTGGCTAAAAACTCCCTCACAGGCAGTGCTGTATGAGCTGGTACATTGTCATGATGCAAGAGTCATGAATTGTTGGCGAAAAGTTCAGGTGGTCTAACTTTTTCACGCAGCCTTTTCAGCACTTTTAAATAGTAAACTTGGTTAACTGTTTGTCCAGTTGGTACAAATTCATAATGAATAATCTCTCTGATATCAAAAAAGTTTAGCAAATTGTTGCAACAAGTTTGCGAACTTAATTGGCAGACCTTGTATGTATTGAATGAATAACATACTGAAGAAAATATGGTGACAAATGGAGAGATTCTTGCTGTGCAAATTTAAATAATATTGTGAAAATTTTTCTTAAGAGAATACAACAATAATAAAGAACAGAGAATGGTTCTGAAACAGTAACCCATATTGTAGGTCTGCTCAGCTTCCAATCCAATTATTTTAAAAATTTGATCAATAATTTTCCAAATGAGTTAGCGTGTCTCCTTCATGCATTCTTGTAGCACCTGTACTACTGTGCTAAGGAATGGTAATTAGATGGGAGCTCTGTGGAGTCACAGTCCCCAGGTTGGAATCCTGACTCCTCCATGTTTCAACTATGCAACTTGGGCAAAGTCTTTTAGCCTCTGATTCTCAGTTTTCTCATTCGCCAAATTCAACACCACATGGACTAATCTGGACTCTCCACGTAAGCAGTTGCTTTTGTTCTGGTCTTATCCTACTTGCTTGTTACGCAGCATGGTGGTCCTTTGCTATCTTGAATTTTTTTTATCTAATAGGAGCTCCCAGAGATAACCTACATTTAGTTAATGTTGTCCATATTTCCAATGGCTTATTCACGGACTTGTGCAATGTTAGTATTTGTTGATCTATTGATGTTTGAAATGGGAAAGACCTATAGAATATCCTTTGAACCAAAAGCTGCTACCCCAGTTTTTATATGCTGATGTTAAATGTCATAAGATGCCAGTAGCTCATAGCAAGAAGATAGGAAGAGATATCCGAGTGCAAATATTTCCAAGTTAGTAGAAAAAGTTACAGTTGGCCAGTTGACACCTTGTCCCATAATATTTTTGGTGATGTGAAGCATTGGATTGTGAAAAGCAGGCAAAGTGTTGCAATGAAGAGTGTATTTTAAGCGATTTATATAAGCTGTTGTCTAACTATACATTCTTTGTCAGGTTAGACCTTCTTTGAGCTATTAAAACTGCAATGCAGCTCTCATTAGGCTGTGAGAAATATGAATTAAACTCTTTAAAGATTCTGTAAGTCAGACTTGTCTTTACTGTATATTAATGTAGGCACTAAAGTTGTCAAGTCTGCTGAGCTTTTTTTCAGAACCACACTGTGTAGTCAAAGTCACCTAGAAAGATTTCATCAAACAACACATTTCAAATTCTTCCATTGAGGTTGTGTTGAGTGAGCTTTAAATCTGTTTTTGTTTCTGATTAATTAATAATTATTCTACTTTCAGAAGCTCAAGATGATCTTTAATATAAATGTATGCACGTACTTATTATTTGCTTCTTCTTTTACTCTACCCCAGTTTCCATTCTAGAAAGTTCAAATTATTTCAATCAATTGCAAATAGACTTCCAGTGATACTATAATATTCTTAGGTGACCTATGATACTTTCTATCACACAACATGAAGGGAAGAATAGTGAAATACATCATTATCTATTGGGTTGTCGGAAAAGTCATGACATATTTTTTCTGTTTTTCGTTGCAAAAATGCATCATGACTTTTCTGACAACCCAATATTTTGTGTTACTATCTTTATTACTGCTTTTTCCTATCTAGGTTTACTTGCTACACTTTTATAGCAGATACATTTGAACATTTTTTTGTACAAATATCAAATATAGATTACATTTGAGCAGCTCATAGAACATGTGTACCCTCCATACTGGTGAGTATGTACTGAGGGGATCTTTGAAATAAATTTCTTATTCATGAAGTAAAGCATTGCATAATTGACACTGTTTTTCCTCTCCTCTACTGCTGAGATTTAACGAGGTGTCACATTTCCTTTAGGAGATCTTCATAATGCCATTGAATATCACACAGTAAATAGCTGACCCCATCTCTTTTCTGGTATATTGAGCCACTTCAGGCCTGTCAGCTTCCAAGCTGCCCAGTGCACAAGGCTGCAATTTTTCATCATCCAACTTTATTTAAACTTACTTGGACACAATGAGGCAACTTCAGCTGCAGGGTATGAAAAGAAGCCAAATGCTTGAGCAGTACAGATGAAGAAATATGATTTTGATTCCCTCTGTGGACCTGTTGATGGCCACTAGAGGGGTCTCTATTAATCAGCACAACCACCCTCTCCTAACATTGCTTAATCCTTAAGATATCTGATCCAGATTGTCTGTCCTATGGCTTATTTTCCCCTTTGAAGCCACATGGTTGTACTTTCATGCTTTATGGATTTCTGGAAGCAAAATTAGCAACCCCGATCTTTTGTTTAAACAATCAGACACTTAATAATTCACTGAAATGAACTCTGTTTCTTTCTTTTTTTTACATTTACATATATCTAAGTTTTAATAGAGCTTTATTTTGAACTTAGTGTGAAACCATATTTGTACATGTAACAAGATTTTTAAAAAATTTTTAGAATTTGTCTATTGGCATTACTGATCTAGGTGAGCTAAAAAGTCTCTGGAGAAGTAGGCTTTTTGCTTCTTTTTTTAAAATTAGATTTATAGGGGTGACAATGGTTAGTAAAGTTACATAGGTTTCAAGTGTACAAACGAACTCTGTTTTGATATGATACACACACACACACACCACATACATGATCAGATAATTAAGATCTCAAACTTGTAGCAATGATATTGCTAAACTTTTTTGATATCAGAGGGATTATTCATTATGAATTTGTACCAATTGGAGAAATAGTTAACCAAGTTTACTATTTGGAAGTGCTGAAAAGGCTGCGTGAAAAAGTTAGACGATGTGAACTTTTCACCAACAATTTATGGCTCTTGCATCACGACAATGCACCAGCTCACACAGCACTGTCTGTGAGGGAGTTTTTAGCCAGTGAACAAATAACTGTATTGGAACACCCTCTTTACTCACCTGATCTGGCCCTCAATGACTTGTTTCTTTACCTAAAGATAAAGAAAATATTGTAAGGAAGACATTTTGATGACATTCAGGACATCAAAGGTAATATGATGAGAGCTCTGATGGCCATTCCAGAAAAAGCGTTCCAAAATACTTTGAAGGGTGAACTAGGTGATGGTGTAGGTGCATAGCTTCCTGAGGGAGTATTTCGAAGGTGACTGTAGTGATATTCAGCAATGAGGTATGTAGCACTTTTTCTAGAATGAGTTTGCAAACTTAATTGTCTGACCTTGTATGCATACACACATGTAGCATATATATATATATATATATATATATATATATATATATATATATATAATCTCACACATCAATAAAGATAAAATCTCAGTCTTTGATGTCATTGACAGTTGTCAGGATATAGTTTTACTTGCTGTCTTCCTTCTTATGGAGTCACAACTAAGAAGGTAAAAGTCTAAGCTGGTGCTTCAATGAGAAGGTGATATGCTGTATTAGACAGAATTCTTTTCATATCAAGTAACTTAAAACCCAACCAAACTGGCCTAAACATATAAGAAACCTATTCAGTCCTATAATGTGAAATTCAAGAGTGAGGGTGGCTCTAGATGGGCCTTAATTCAGGGGCTCCAATGCAGACACAGCCTGATTCTCTAGATCTCTGAACTTGGCTCTTTTCAATGCATCGTCTTCATTCTAAGGTAAACTTCCTCCCCTTGGCTTCGAGATGGCTAGCACAGCATCAGGACTTATTTTTTTTCATCTTCAAGTCAACAAAATGGAACTTTTCTCTGCTAACAGATGAACAAAAGTACGGTACTGGGCTTGGTCACTGCCCAAATGTGTTCACAAATAAATCCCCATGTCAATTACTCTAGTCAAAGGGATGTGAAAATGTGAAATGCTGATTGGCCTAAAGCAACCCACGGCTCACCCCTGAAGCCGAAGCTAAGTCAAACACTGTCCAAACCACCTGGCTTGAAATGTAAGATAGGGTGTTTCCCCAAAGAAATGGAGGTGTAGCCGAAGATGAATAAGTACTTTACTAGGGCCCTGGATCAGGCAGCTACTACAATTTCTTTTCTTGTTTCGGGTTTATAATTTATGTAGAGTTGGCAAGCTTTCCCTCATCCAGTGGTCAGTCCAGTACATCACCTCTAATGAGCAGGGATAGGGCAATAGAGTGAGCAGAGAAGCCTGAGGTTGGCTGCTGCCCCAGCCACATTGATTGTTGTCACAAGTGAGTTAGGGGATAAAGATTAGTAATGAGTAGAATTTTTAAAAATAAGACTTCTAAAGTTTTAAAAGATCTTTAGAGTTAGTTGAACCATCTCCCCACTTTCCCTTTGGATAAAGAACAAAGGCCATTTCCATGGTTACAAAGACTCATTTTGCTACTCTAGGGCTTATTAGTGGCCCATACCAGGCTTTTGTCTTTATGTACAAACTAAATGCAAGAAACACCTTACTAATTACTATATTGTTAGAATGTATTTTTTCTGTATGACTATTTAATGCCTCCCTAGAATTCTTTTGGTTACACCACATAAATTATACTGACTACCTCTAAGTTAAGAGTTCTAAAACACCAAGATAACAGTGAATTCTATACATTCAGAGACCTAATGTTGCCTATTGCAATAAGTCGGTGGCTGAGTTTTGTTGTCTAAACCTGTCTGGGGAGAATCTATTTTCTGGAAAAGATATGTTTGTCTAAAAGCCAAAGGCACTCCCTTTTTTTTTTTTTTTAAAGATTTTTATTGGGGAATTGGAACAAACAAATTGCTGTCCTTTTGTTCTTCAGTCTAGTTGTGGAGGACGTTGCTTCATCGGCTCGTGTTGGTATTATCATTGCGCTCTTCCCGGGTGAGGCAGATCGGTCGCCGGCCTCTGGACAGCCGCTCATGGCAGCTCTTGGCAGCTCACGCTGGCTGCCAGCCACACATGGTAGCTTATGGCAGCCCACTGCAACAGGGGCTGCAGCCTACACCGTTGCCGGCAACTCAAGGCAGCCCAGCTCCAGATCGACCTGTTGTTCACCATCTTAGCTGTAGAGGGCAGTGTCACTGGCCCCCGTGTGGGATCTGAACCGGGGCCCTGCTGCTCAGAGCTGGCGTCCCAAGCCAGCTCTTAACCAACACGCCACTCAGCCGGCCCCAAGGCACTCCCTTTTTAATGTGCCATCAAAAAATATTTCCGGAAGGACTATTTTTCCCCACCTTCGTGTGTGTATATGTATATGTGAGTATATGCACATGTGTGTGTGTGTGTGTGTGTGTGCACGCACGCGTGTGCGCTTGTAGGGTAGGAGATAAGCAGGGAGAAAAGAAATTGAGTACCTATATTTATGTTTTTACTATTTTCAGAACTGAATGGGGGAAAATGGAAATTACATCCAGATAATAGATTTGTGGATTAAAAATACCTTGTTTTTTTCTGTTTGTACTATTTATAGTTTCGATCCCATAAGACTTTGTGGTGAAGGGAACTTTAGTGAGTAAATGTGGTTAAGTTCAATATTTCAGTAGAAACCTATTATTACAGAAAGGCTTAGCTGGAGCTACTGAAAGGAGTGGTATCCCATATCCTCTCAGGCTTCTTAAGTACCACCAGAGGGAGGGAAAGCTAGCATTCTACACAGACTGAGGTGCACGTCATAAACGTTTCAAGGGCCAAATACAGAGACCCACCCCCAGCCTTTCTTATACTGAAGTTGGCAGACTTTGCCGGCTCAGAATGACTCTTTGTACCTGTCATAACCAAGCATATTTAGTCATTGATACAGTTAAGACTTTGTGTCTAAACCTGTTGGGCAGAATTTTATTTCTTGGAAATAGCTCTATGTGCCTATAAACCACACCCTCCTCCTTATGGTACATGAGCCACAGCTTCTTACAATTGCCGGAGAGGTCCCTGTGGCTTTCTCACACTGGAAGACATAAAACACTGTTATGTGCATTTTAACAAAATTTTACGAGAGCAGAGATAAAACGCTCGCAGATGATTATCTCTTTGTCATATTTGACACTGAAAATATGACACTGAAAATTTGACCAGAAAATATCCCTAACTTTTTGGAGAAGAAAGCACATGCCCACAACGACTCCATCTCTCCACACACTGGGCCATGTTGGGAAGCCAAGTCACTGCAGGTATTTCCCCCAAATCCCTTTACTTAGTCCCTGGGGCCTGGCTCTTCGTGCCTTCAGCCTCATCTCCAGCAAGCCCTTCGAGCACTACCCACCAGCAACACTGAACTACGGCTCATCAGAAGACCCTCCGTTCTTGCTGTCGCCTCCGGTTGAAATATTCGCTCTCCATACTTCCAACTCAGCCCTTTACACTGTGATCTCCTGTTCCTGAAATAATGAATGGCGGAAGACATCCTTTCCGGTCAGGGCAGGTGCTCTCACGGCACATAAGGGAGGAGCCACACCTCCTACAAAAAGATTGACACCCCTCATTTGCAAGAATAGAGCATCTTCCCTAAGGTTGGTATCAAAATCTCAACCATCTTTTATGCTTTCAATGTTAATTTAAAATGTTAGTTATTATTAATAATTAGTTAAATATGTCCAGGGTCCTATTGCTGATATCTGCATTTACTTGTTGGATGGGGCTTTTCTCTTTCTGATTCTCATTTCCACGTGTAAACTACCTGGTCAAGCTGACTTCCTCTCAAAAAATCTCATTTTTATTATCTCTTCTAAGTATTCCCCAACCTTCACTTCCAAGTCATTCAAAATATGAAGGTAAAAAGTATACTAATTTTCTAGCATCAAATTATGTCATTTCACAGCAAATGAATCTATGATCTACCAATGAAAGGCAGACTTTCAGGTCACTTCATATTTAATTTATGTGCTTCCCTTGGACTTTTCACAAATAAACATCAGCAATGTTTATTTCCAGTAATCTCCCCAGCTATGTGTGTTGAACCTAAATCCAAGAAATACTTGAAACTCAACAAGTTGCATATATGAGTAAATGTCTACTTCTTTAAAAACAAAAGTTTAAAAATAAAATAAACTCAACAAATGGCTTGGGAAATAGAAGGAAATAAATGATCTATTGCTTTGCCAAGTTCCATAAACTCAATTTTGATATGATAAAAAAAATACCTCAGTGATTCAGCAGTAAATAAACACATACTCAGAGAACAAATATCTGCAAAGGTGATATAGCCCCCCCCCCTTTTCTTTTTTTAAAACTACAGATTGGCAGAAACCACTTCATTTGTATGTAAAAACTTAAGACTTTTGTGCACATGGATGGTATGGATTTTATAAACGTGTTGAGAATATTCAAGCATACACAAGCTATTTAATGGCTCCTACATTCCAGGCCCTGGGTTGTGAGGGTGGTAACAAAAGGAACTCACTGGCTAATAGAGGAGATGGATACGTGCAAGAAAGTGTAATAAAAAATGGCACTGGGGATGCCATAAATATTTTGTAGTAATACAGTGTGTCATATGTCATGTGTAGGCAAGTGCAAGGGTTATAGAAATACAGAGGACGGAAGAGCTTAATTATGCTTGGGGATAAGGAGAAGAGATTCCCATAAAGCTACTGATTTCAGAATTGACATCTGAGCTGGCCTTGAGGGTTGAGTTGCAGTTGATCAGAAGTGGAAGAAAGATATTCTGGGCAAAAGAAACAGCTAAACAACGTGTGAGGAAGGAAAGTGTTGGGAATGGTGAGTGGTTGGTGGGAATGGAATGGAGCTATGGAGGGGAACTCATAATGCCAAGGATAAAACTGTAAAGTTTGATTAGGACATAGTTTTGAAGAGCCTGTAGAGCAGGTTAAAAGGTATTTGGCTCTGGAAGTACTAAAGAATTGTCAAGAGAGAAATCACAACTTCTGTCTTAGGGATTCTTGGTGACAGGCCTCCCCAAATGGGAAAGATGCCATTCCACATGTTAGCATTCACATCTTGGTTTTCCAGCATCTAGTTTGTATGTCGAGCCCCTCAAAAATGTGTCAATTTGTCATGTGTTCTGTTTCTCCATCTGGCTTGCATAAGAATGTGTAAGAAACCTCCTTTCTTTGGCTCAAGTCAGACACAATGTACATCCCCTATTACAGTATGACTGCATTTACCCAAAAAGACATTTTCTTGAAAGAAGTTTTACAGTCATTTGTGTCTAAGAAGAATACATTCTTGAGAGAAACCTTGAATAAAAGTGAGAGAGAGCGCGCGCGCGAGCACTTAAAAACACAGAGCACCTTTTGGGTAAAGGAAAACAGCCTATGTTTCTGCACATTGAGTGAGTACAATCTTCCCTGGGCCTTCCCCGGCCTATTGGCGCTGTTGGACTCTTCCTGCAGAGTGAGGCACTGAGCAGGAAGGAGAAGCCCCAGTTGTCCAGTCATTTCCTCATTCCTCATGATGGGGCAAGAAGAATTGGGATTTTCACACACCCCATTTACCTATAAAGTCAGAAAATAATAAAATGTCATGTCTGTATTGGTCACAGGCATTATACCTACGCCTTGTCAACAGCTATTCCAAAACCAATCTGTCATTGTGCCTTTGTTGGAATTAAAACACTTCATTTCTTAATTCTATTTCAGCTATGGGTTTATTTCACTGTCACTAATGGATAAATGATTCAGACACTGGAGTTTTCATCTCATCACATTAGGAGTAAAGATGAAAATACATGCTGGTTCTAACAAAATGAACATTTAATATGCAACAAATTACAGGGTGACTGAGTACTTTTAAAGAGAACAGTTTATTTTAATCACATATAATTAAAAACTCAGAACACTTCCTTAATTTAATTACAGATTAATCAATGAAAATATTTTTATCAAATTTGGTCAATACATAGGGTGCATGTTGATTTATTTCATTTATTTTTAAAAATTTAGAATCTTAATGTGGTGATTTGATTTTATTTTTTGAGGAGAGCTATGGCTTACTTGCATCTTAATGATATTAAGGCATTTCTAAATTTAAAAATTATAGAGGACATAATATGACATACCATGTACTAAAAATATCCTATTTTAACAGAAGTCCCCATAAATTCCTGCCTATAAATGAAAAGAATATAATGCAGCCACACACTATAAGACTTGTCAGAAAGAAGAGTACAGAACTGATATTTGTTAGAAGTCAGTCAAAGGTCCCCCCCTTGTGCTAGATGCTTTAAATATTATATTTCATTTTATCTTTGGAAACACTCCAGGAAAGATAGTATCCTCATTTGCTATTCAAGAAAGTGAGTCTCAGAAAGATTAAGAAATTTCCGCATAGGTACACATTTAGACAGTCTATGTGCCACTGAACTTACTTTACCTATGCAGAAAACTTGTATCAGAAAAAGAAATAATCTGGAATAAAAATGTGTTAAAAATCATAACTAGAAGGCTTGACTTCTTCTCAGGCAGGGAAGGGCAGTAAGAAAATAGAAAAAAAAATCTCAAAAGGTGAGACTGCAAAATACATAATTTAGAATGTTAAAGTGTTCCCAGAAATGCTGAAATCCACAAAAGCCAACACCAACAGAGTCTGAGAGAAGTTAAGTGATTTGCCCCAAATCAGAAGACTGAGAAGTGATAAAAGGGGGAACCAAGTCCAGGGGATGCCTAGGGTGGATTAACCAGCTTTGGTTAAGCATCGATTGTATGCCACATGCTGAGCTCTACAGTCACAAAAAGTTATATAGTACATACCTAACAGATGCAAGCCCACCACTGGGCTGGGAGCTCCCCACGCTGTCCCCAGATCACCTCACTGCAGGCAAGGCTGTGTGTGTGATGATGACTTCGGGATCCTTTCGTTCTCAGCACAGCTGACTTCTTAGAGAGGTGTTAGTCCCAGAGCAATTGCCCATTTACACAGTATGGTATTTAAATATTTACCAGATCAGAAGTTTCTATAACCCTCTAATGTTTATGGTTTTATTTAGAATATTGACCCTAAATTTATTTTATGCATGTGTTCTTTGGCTAGCATCTTTCTGCAAGATAGGTTTTCACATCAGTGTACCAACCACACTATAACTTCTTTTTAAAAAAAATATATTTGTGCACATTTACTGCTGTCCTCTAGTGGATAGAATCACTGTCTGGCTTACTAAGTATTAGTTACCTTCTCAGAACAAACCTGGGAACAAACCATAGAATATTATACTTTTAAAGCTTGGGTGAACCTTAGAGAGCATTGCAGTATGATCACTACTGTTATTATTTCGTTCGGGGACTCGAATTGAATGTACTTGATTATCATCTTAGCTTGTATGTTCCTTCCTTAGAAGTTGAGACTTCGCGGGGGTGGGAAGTTAGAAATCACCTACAGGAAGGAATGAGGCCACCGGGGATCTGGTGTTCATTTGAAGTCAGACAACTGGCTAAGGCAAAATGTGGATTCAAACCCAGGCGCCCCTTCTCCCCATTCTCTGCCCCTCTGTCACCGAGCTGCCTCTTTATCTGTAGCCGCATCATGATGTCCTGGCTATAGGAGCCTTTCCTCTGTTAACATCCAGTGTACCTTTAAAAATTAAACACTACTTTGAATTATAAAAACAACACAGAATTGGTTTTCATGCCTTCATGTAGTTTTTAAATCTGTTCAATTATTCATACGGGCTTTTGAATGAATATTCAGTCAGGGGCACCATTGTCAAAGTGTGATTCCCAAAGCTACCCTGACGCATATTTCTAATGTTAAAATGAGAAAATTATTTTAAACTTTTAACTGCCTGGTAATCTTTAGAGAGATTAGGGGTGCATGAACCCATAAGACTTTTAAAAGGTGAGTTATGTTTATCCTACAGATTTACTTATACATATTATACTTTAGTATAAGTGACAATATAATGCTTTTTTAAGCACATGTGTACCTAGCCTTGAAATATGTAGTTTAATCCTTAGCAGTAACACTTAACTACTTTAATTCTCAGGTTTCTCATTTGTAAAGCTGCCTCTCAGATTTTTGTGACGTTTAACAGAAATAAGGTTATTTGAGCACCTGGTTCGTTTCATGGTACAGCATAGAAGATGAACAAAAAAAAAGTCTCCCCCTATCCACTAATCCCAGTGCCACCAAAACTTCATTCTAAAATTCAAAGCAATTTTTCATAAGCATGTTTGCCATAATTTTCAAGATAATTTGGTTAAAACAAATCATAAAGTACATTTATATGTTACTGGCTGCGCATATCTGTGAAAGTTGCTAAGAAATGTATGATTTTGGTTTAGTAGAAGAATCAAAAGTACTGTGCATAAATTTAAGTGTATGATTTTATGGATTGTTGGGGGTTTCTTTCCTTTGTCACCACTTTATAACTGTGTTAATTAACCAAGAGGAGACGTGATTGTTTTTATGCATTCTCCAACATTTACTATACTCCTCTCCTTACGAAAGTGCTTCCTCCTCCCCAGGCATTTTCTTTTCTTCAATAACTCCAGAAATTGGCACAATCTTAACTGATTAAATGATGTTATGAGGTTCTATTTAGTCACATCAATCCTTAGGAAACTCCATGTCATCTGTAATGCAACCTAGGGCATCAGGCATTAACATTTGTGAATGATTATCAGAAAATACTTTTCACATTAGTGTTTAGTGTTTAGGGGATTAACCAAAGGATAAAATGTGTTGAAAGATCACAGAATGTTATGTACTACACACTGCCTTTCAGTGTCAGGTGGAACTTTATAAACTCCAGAAAAGCCTATGTGGTATAAAGCATTTTGAAACAGATGGTTCCTCGCCACCCCTTTTCTTTCTCCCTTCGTTATATCAAGCCCATTCAAGATGAATGGGTTACTTTCAAACCTGGATTTTGCATTCTAGTGAGTGAGCAAATTATTGGTGAAAAGAGTTGCCTGTACGCACCACTGTGTGATTTGCCTCGTTCATACATGCTATCCCCCAAATATTTATTTACTCTTGCAAAAAAGAAAACTGAAATAATCCTAAAGGCTAACTTTTTATTCACAATATGAGGCCTTAAATCTCAATCCAGGTAAATGTGGGACCCTGTATCCAAATGTGTACCTGCTGTCCCAGGGTAATTATTGTTAGTGCTTTTTTTTTATTCTCAAAATTGTCCCAGTTTGAATGATAAATTAAAAGGTTTTCTTAATTTTTGGTAATGAGCCTAATTGCAAATAACATGTATATTAGATTTTTTAAAAAATAAGTGAACTTTTTGGGATGTAGAGTAGAGAATATAATCAATAATGTTGCAACAACTGTGTATAGTGCCAGGTGGGTACTAGACTAATTGGGGGGATCACTGCACAATTTGTATATGAATGTCTAACCATTGTGCTGTACACCTGAAGCTAATATAAAATAATATTGAATGTCAACTGCAGCTAAAAAAAAATAATAATTTAAAAATAAGTAAATAAGCTTTTCTACTTCCAAAATAGTAGTGACAGGAAGTGAGAGTATGTTATATTCACATCCAAAATGAGGGTTTTGAATGGATTTAAGTTTTATTTTTATCTATACCTCAATAATATAATTTTTTTAATTCAGTGGAATCAAACACTGCTTTTTACATAAGCCATTTATTCTCTAATATCTTTGATAATTTTTCAGTGTAAAACATTTAATAAAAGCAAAGTAGGGAGAAATCAAAATTACCGCTAATTCTACTCCCTACAAAGAGAGAATTCTTGCTCGTATATCTCCATAATTAGATACATATATTTTTGGCAACATTGGGTTTATACTGTTTATACAGTTTTGCGTCTGCTTTTTTCACTTATATCATGAATATTTTACTGATTAAATATTTTCAAAATATAATTTCAGTGGCTACATAACGCTCCCAAGATGGCACATGTTGGTTTACTTAACCATTGCCCTGATACTGCTCATTTAGGGTGCTGCCAATGTTCTCCTATTATATAACTTTCTGTGCTGTTGCTGTTACAGAACATTAATTAGATTAAATCTTCAGTTAAATACCTTTGCTTGCGAAGCAAGGCAAAGTACACAATATACTTTTAAAACCATTCGAGATTAAAGTCACGGTTTTTTTTTTCTTCTGAAGTTAAACCTGTTTTTTTAGGGTACAGAGATCTAAAAATTAATAAACATATACAGTCATTTAACTACCACCATAGTCATATACAGGACAGGTGTTGGGAAACCATGGCCCAAAGGTCAAATTTGGCTGGGCCTTTGACAGTTTTTCTAAATAGTTTCATTGTAACATAGCCATAACCAATCATTAATCAAAAAGCCTAAATAATTTATTCTCTGGCCCTTTACAAAATACATATGATGAGAGTTGTAAATTTTTGTAGGTGTCCTTTATCAAATCAAGAAATTTTCTTTCTATTCACACTTTGCTGAAAATTTTTATCATGGATGCATATTCAATTTTGTCAAATGTGTTTACTGTATGTATTGACAAGATCTGATGGTATAAATTATACTGATTGATCCTTAATTGTTGAAACAACGCATTGCTGAGAAAAACAGCACTTGGTCATGATTTCTTATTAATTTTATATATTACTATGTTTCATTTACTAATATTTGTTGAAGATTTTTGGGTATATTCTTAAGGGTTAATAGTGCATATGGTAGTTTTCTTGGTGTCATTTTTGTCTGAATTTTATCAGAATATTTTCCTCTTAAATATTTCTTCCTCTTGTATTTTTTTCTATTTTATTTTGTTTCAGGTGTACAAAACAATGTAATATTCGATAGTTAGACATTTACACCCTTCACAAAGTGATAATCCCCACAATCCACTACCTCTCTGACATCGAATATAGCTGTTGCAATTCCAGTGACTAAATTCCCAATGTTGTGCTCCACCTCCCATGCTCCCATGAATATATATATATATATATATATATATATATATATATATATATAATATATATATTTAAATGTAGTTGACATTCAATATTATTATTCAACTTCAGCTTCAGGTGTACAGCACAGTAGTCAAGCATCTACACAGTCTATGAAGTGGTCTCCCTAATAAGTCCAGTGCCCATCTGAGACCCTAATCTTTACAACATTAATGATTATATTCCCCAAATTGTATTTCATATCCCTGTGACTATACTGTGACTACTAACTTGTACTTTCTAATCCCTTTACTTACTCTCCCATCCCCACCACACCCCCATCTAGAAACCATCAGCTTTTTTCTCCCTATATCTCTGAGTCTATTTCTGTTTTGTTTGTTCATTTATTCTGTTCTTTAGATTCCACATATAAGTGAGATCATATGGTATTTGTCTTTCTCTGACTGACTTATTTTACTTAGCATAATGTTCTCTAGGTCCATCCTTATTGTTGCAAGTGTACAATTTCCTTCTTCTTTATAGCTGAGTAATACTCCATTGTATAAATGTACCACAGTTTCTTTATCCAATCGTCTATCCATGGGCATTTTGGTTGTTTCCATGTCTTGGCTATTGTGAATAGTGCTGCAATAAATATAGGGGTGCATATATTTTTTCAAATTAGTGTTTTAGATTTCATTGGATAGATACCCAGGAGTGAAATTTCTGGGTCATAAGGTAGTTCTATTTTCATTTTTTTGAAGTACCTCTATACTCTTTTCCATAGTGGCTGCACCAATCTGCACAGTGCACCAGGGTTCCCTTTTCCCCACAACCTCACCAGCATTTGTTGTTTGTTGATTTATTGATGACAGCCATTGTGACCAGGGTTAGGTGGTACCTCATTGTGGTTTTTATTTGCATTTCTCTAATGATTAGTGATGTTGAGCATTTTTTCATATGCCTGTTTGCCATCTGTATGCCCTCTTTAGAAAAATGTCTCTTCATGTCCTGTGCTCATTTTTTAGTTGTTTATTTTTTGGTGTTGAAATGTATGAGTTTTTTTATAAATTTTGGATAGTAACACCTTATCAGATGGATCATTGGCAAGTATCTTCTCTCATTAAGTAGGATGCCTTTTTGTTTTATTGATGATTTCCTTTACTGTGAAGGAACTTTTTAGTTTGATGTAATCCCACATGTTTATTTTTTCTTTTCCTTCCCCTGCCCAAGAGGATTATCAGTAAAAATATTACTAAGGGTAACAGTCTGTGAATTTACTATCAATATTTTCTTCTAGGAGTTTTATAGTTTCAGGTCTTACATTTAAGTATTTAATCCATTTTTAATTTATTCTTGTATATGGTGTAAGAAGCTGGTCCATCTTCATTTTTTTGCATGTGTCAGTCCAGTTTTACCAACATCATTTATTAAATAGACTGTCTTTACCCTAATGTAAACTTTTGCTTCTATTTTCATAGATTAAATGACCATATAGGCATGGATTTATTTCTGGGCTCTCTATTCTGTTCCATTGAACTATGTGTCTGTTTTTATGCCAATACCATGCTGTTTTGATTATTATAGCCTTGCAGTATGATTTGATGTCAGGTAACATGGTACCTCCCACTTTGTTCTTATTCCTCAAGATTATGTGACTATTTGGGGTCTTTTGTGGTTCCATATACATTTTAGGATCATATGTTCTAGTTCTGTGAAAAATGTCCTTGGTAATTTGATAGGGATTGCATTGAATCTATATGTTGCCTTAGATAGTATGGACATTTTAACTATATTAATTCTTCCTATCCATAAGCATGGCATATGTTTCCATTTATTTGTATCTTCTTTAATTTCTCTCATCAATGTCTTATAATATTCTGAGTACAGAAACTTAGTTTTACTTCCTGGTTAAATTTATTCCCAAGTATTTTATTGTTTTTGTAGTATTTGTAAATGGGATTGTTTTCTTAATTTCTCCTTCCGATAGTTTGTTATTGGTGTATACAAATGCAATTGATTTCTGAATATTAATTTTGTATCCTCCTACTTTACTAAATTAATTAGTTGTAATAGTTTTTTGGTGGAGTCTTTGGGATTCTCTATATATAGTATCATGTCATCTGTGTATAATTACAATTTTACTTTCTCTTTTCCAGTTTCGGTGCTTTTTATTTCTTTTCCTGTCTGACTGCTGTGGCTGGAATTTCCAGGACTATGTTGAATAAAAGTGGTAAAAGTGGACAACCTTGTCCTGTTCCTCATCTTAAGGGGAATGCTTTTAGCTTTTTCCCATTGAGTATGAGGTTAGCTGTGGGTTTATCACATATGGCCTTTATTTATGTTGAGATATGATCCCTCCGGTTCTTCTTTGCTAAGAGTATTTATCATAAATGAATGCTGGGTTTTGTCAAATACTTTTTCTACATCTATTGATAAGACCATATCATTTTTATTTTTCATTTTGTTAATGTGGTGTATCACATTAATTGATTTGTGGATATTGAACCAACCTTGCATACCAGGAAGGAATCCCATGTGGTCATGGTGTATGATCTTTTTTAATATATTGCTGAATTCAGTTTGCTAATATTTTTTGAGGATTTTTGTGTTCGTTAGGGATATCGGCCTATAGTTTTTTTGGGGTTTCTTTGGTAATGTCTTTGGTTTTGGAATCAGGGTGATAGTGGCCTCATAAAATGAGCTTGGGAGCCTTCACTCCTTCTGGATTTCTAAAAATAGTTTGAGGAAAATAGGTGATAATTCTTTTTTGAATGTTTGATAAAATTCATCTGTGAAGTCATTTGGTCCAGGACTTTTGTTTGTTGTGAACTTGTTGATTACTGATTCAATCTTCTTGGCAATAATCAGCCTGTTCAGATTTTCTGTTTCTTCTTGATTCAGCCTTGGGTGATTGTATGCTTGTAGAAATTTATCCATTTCTTCTAGATTGACTGCTTCTTGTATTTTTGTAAGTGTTTGATTCACACTGGTTTTATTTCTTCCTTAGATGTATGGTTGAATTCACCATGAAACAACTGGACCTGAAACTGTCTTTGTTAGAATATTTTTAACTATGAATTCATTTTCTTTAATAAGTATAAGACAATTCAGGTTACTCTATGTCCTCTTGAGTCAGTTTAGAAGTTTGTGTCTTTCAAGGGAAATGTCCAATTCATTTAAGTTGTGAAATATTTGGGTATCAAGCTGTTCATTTTATTAATTTCTTATCTTTATAATGTCTGTAAGGTCTGTATTGATGGCCCTGCTTTCATTTCTGATATCAATCATGTATATATTTTCTATTTTTTATACCTCTAGCCAAAAGTATTTCTTGTTTTTTCTCCTCATAAACAACAAAATGATCTTTCTGAAATACAAGTCTTATAATCAATTTACCATGTTTAGAAATGTCAGTGACTCTTTGTTGCCTAAAAAGTAAAATCTGAAGTCCTTCAAATGTTGTGTAAGACCCTCTGAAACAATAACTTTCTCTTTAGTCACCTTCATTTCCTACCCTTCTGCTAAGTAAGAGCGATACTAGACTTGCAGTTCCACAAACATTCCAAGTCTTCTCCTGTCATTTTTGCATTTGTTTTTCCTTCTTTCAAGCATTCCCTCTTCCTTCCTCTACACCTGTAAAACTCCTATTTATCTCATAAATATGAGCTCAAATGACAACTCCTCAGGAAGATCTTGGTGCTTCTTCTCTGACGTTTTTAACACCATGGTTTATATACACAAATTATAATATTTATTATTTATATTAAATTAGTTTCCACATCCATCTTGATGTCAGTGGCCAATACTTAGCAACATGCAAGACACACAGTAGATGATTAATAAATGCATGCTAAAAGAATGAATGAATGAAACAGGATTGAAGAAAGTTTGAGAGAGACTTGAGAATTCAACTGCTCCAGTTCCCAGTAAATACTTTGAATATATTAAATGTTAAGCTTACTGTCTCTGGAAACGACTCTTCAATTTTGAATTGTTATAGATAATGGAAATGTAATACAAGCCATATAAAGGCATTTTAAACTTTGTAGTAACTAGGTTTAAAGAGTTTTTAAAAAGTGAAATTAATTTGAATAATAAATCTTATATAACTCAATATACTCAAAATAATATCACTTCAAAATGAAAATCAATATAAGAAGGTATTGCTGCAATATTTTGCATCCTTTTCTTTTGTTCTAAGCCTTCTAATTCCATTGTGTATTTTTTACTTTCAGTTCATTTCAGTTTGGACAGCTAACACTTAAAAATATTTCATCTGTATTTCAATTTCATAAAATTTACAGTTGAAAAAGTAGATTCTCATACCTAAGTTGTTGCAAATCTACTTAAAAATTTTCTAGTACTTAACTGAGTACCCATTTAAACTAAAACTTAAATTAATCAAAAGTCAATAATATTAGAAATTTAGTTCCTCAGTTTAACTAGCCACATTTAAGTGTTTCATAACCTCATGTGGCTAGTGGCTACCACACTAGACAATGCAGTTCCAAAGTTCTTTCTCATAAGCCAAAATCTCCCTCCCCTATATTTTACTGTATTTCTATTATTGTTCTCTGGGACAAAACTGTATCTCCAGCTAATATTTATTGAAAGTTTTTCATATACAAGCCAATTTACTGGAGGTATATTATTTATTCCTTACAATAGCCATCTTACAAGGCACATACTACTATTATCTTCATTTTAGAGATGAATCTAAGGCAAAGAATAGTTACATAATTTGTTTAATGTCATATATCTAGTAAGTGAAAGGGCCAGTATTAAAAATTTACATTACTTTAGAAGCTGTACACTAGATCTGGGGTTGGCAAACTTTTTCCAAAAAGCTAAACGGTAATATTTTAGCTTTTACAGGCCATATAGCCCGTCATGACTACTCACCTCTGCCACTGTAGCACCAGCCACAGATGGGCATGACTATGTTCCAACAAAACTTTGTTTATAAAAATAGGCTGTTGGTCAGATTAGGCCTGCAAACCATAGTTTTCTGTTCCCTGCATTAGACTAGTACCTCTCAAACCTGACTGTCATAAGAATCACCTGAGCATCTTTAGAAGTATACAATCTAATTCATTACTTATAGGAAAGGACCTGAGACTGAATTTTTCACACATACCCAGGTGATGCTGACACTACTATTTTAAGGACCTCATTTTTTAAAAAAAATTGGGGAATTGGGGGAGGGGAACGGTGTTGGGGAATTTGGGAGGGGGACCAGCCAAGTTATTGTTCTTCAATCTTAGTTGTGGAGGGCACCAGTCACCATCTGGCTGCCTATTGGTAGCTAGTGACCTCTAAGCTCAAGGTGCTGTGTTATAATCTTAGTTGCAGGTGGGCGTAGCCACCATCCCATGTGGGAGTCGAACCAGCAGTCTTGTTGTTAAGAGCGCACTCTCTATCCACTGAGCCATCCGGGCGGCAGCTCAGCTCAAGGTGCTGAGTTCAGTCTTAGTTGGTTGCGGGTGGGCGTAGCCTACCATCCCATGTGGCAGCCTTGTTGTTAAGAGCATAAGCTCTATCCACTGAGCCATCTGGGCGGCAGCTCAGCTCAAGGTGCAGAGCTCAGTCTTACTTGCGGGCAGGTGTAGCCCACCATGGAACAAGCAGTCTTGTTAGGAGCACGTGCTCTCACCAGCTGAGCCATCCTGCCACCTGTTGGCAGCTCAGTGCCAGCTCAGCTCAGGCACAGCGTCACTGGCCCATGTGGGAATCGAACCGGCAGCCCTGTTGCTCAGAGCTCATGCTCTTAAGCTAACACTTAATCAACTGAGCCACCCAGCCAACCCAAGGACCTCATTTTGGGTAGCAAGTGTCTAGGCCAGGGTACTACACTGCCAGGTAAAGCAAGGTTTGTAAGAAGGATCGATTTCTTAAGGTACATTATCATCAACTACCTTTTCAAAGCTAACATTTATTGAACGCTTGGCATATGTCAGATAGTGTACCCAACATTTTGTATACACTTTAAATGGAACCATCCACCCTATTATTCAAGCCAGAAATATAGGTACTATTCTGTAAACGTGACTCTATATCATCCATCAAGTCTCATATGTACTGTCTGCCACTTAGATTCTATTTCCAAAACATGTCTCAAACTCATCCTTTCCTTTTAGAATTTACCACGACTCAGATATAAATCACGACTCTTTACCTGGACTTCCGCAATAGCCTCTAGTCCTGTGTGCTGCCAAATATGGTCCCCTTTAATCCATGCTTCATACAACAGCCAGAGTGGGTTTTTGAAAAGGTAAGTTGAATCACATCACTCCCTTAAACCTCTAAATGTCTTCAATAACACTTCAAATAAAAGTCAAACTCTAAACATGGCATAACTCTGAATGTTTTCCCTGTCACTCACTCATCACTAACTCACTCACGCACTCACTCTATTCAGACACACTGGCCTTTTTTCAAGTCCTGAAATACAACAAGCTCTTCATTTAGAACCTTTTTATATGTTCTTCCTTCTGCTGGAAATCCCTTTCTTCCTCCTTTTCAAGGCTTGATCTTTCTGCTAGTTTAATGAATAAATCTAAATGTTACCTTATTAGGAAAGCTATTTCTTACCACTGAAAATAAAATCATTCATTCATTTATCCTTATTTTTCTCTCATACATCCTGTTCTTTCCTTCTTAGGAACTATCCATAAGCATTTCTGGGTTTTTAGGTATTATGTTTTTCCTAAGCTAAACACCACAAAAGCAGAAATAGTGCTCTTGAAACATGATATACATCTAATGAAAGTTTGTGAAATGAATGAATAAGTTAATGAAGATCCCATTAGAATATGGGATCTTTTTGGAGGTTTGCCTTGTTGCTTTTGTTGATGTTTTATGCAGCTCTCAAAAGCATCCTACATATAGTAGACATTTAATAAATGCTAGTTGTATTAAATGTCTCATTTAATATACATAAAACTCCAGGATTTTGAATACTATTATGCCCATTTTATAAATGAAGTAATAGGCTCAGAAACTTAAGTAACTCAATCAAGGTCAAAGAGCTATTAATTGGTGTAGTAATATTATACTTTGAGTACAGGCTTTACTTACAAAACATGTACTGTTAACTTCATGCTACAGTATGTCGCTACCCTCACAAAAAGAGCTCCCTTCGTAGAGCCCTGAAAACTTCATTAGATTTTTAACACATCGTTATTTACAAGTTATTTGCAAGTGTTCATAGCACCTTCTATCTCTATGTAAGCTATCAATTGTAGAGCATTTCTTTTCTTCCTCATTTACTTGCTCATAATTCTGTCTTTAATTATTTTCCAGTAATTCAGGGCATACATTTTGTATACCCAACAATATCATAAATGCCTTGAAGTTATGGTGGATCTTTTGTATAACCCACACTGGGCTCAGAGTAAGACATTGAGTATAACAGGCTATTGAATCTCTTACATTTTTCTTTTTATTTTCATTGTGACTTGCTTGTGTGTTAGTGTGCTTTCTTAGTACTTTTTTCCAAACTGCATCACTTGTAAAGAAAAGCAGTCTCTTGGTATGCTCCACTTTAGCTGTTGGAAAACAAAGACAATCTTTGAATTAGGAAATAGTAGATTTGAAAATGTGGATTTTGCTTGTGTCTAAGAGCATATGTGTATTTACTAAGCCTAATGAAGTTGCATTTTTTTTTAACAGAATCCTAACTCTTTAGCACCTGTGTATTTTGGCAACTCTGCTTCTGAGGCATCATTTAGAGCACTCAGGAAACAATTGGTGCTTAGAGAGACATTAAAGAAATGCTAAACGCTATTTAAAGTTTTGTGGGTTTCTTTTGTGTGTGTGTAGAGAAGAATGAGACTCTTGGGACCTTAGCCCTGTTGAGAAGAAAATGGAATATTTGAAATGCATCAGGCCAAGATGCTTTTCTACAAAGTCACGCTATCACTTTAAGGCACTCAGGGGTCTCCCGTATGAGAGGGCACCGATACAGTGTTACCATCATTGTAAACCTTTGTCCCACTCCAGCTAGATAGCACAAAGGAAAGGGAGGAGTCAGATTGTTAATATAACTTATACATGTAGTGTAGCCAACGAATGATAATGATTTATTTTCCACTAGTTTATTTAATTAAATTTTCCATTTCAAAAATCACGACGCTCAATGTGATTCATGAAGAAGTGAAGGCGGCGGGGATGGCCAACCTGTGGCACCTGTGTGGCATGGAGTCCTCCCATGACTAAAGCAGTTATTTATTGATGACATTGCGCTTTTCTGCCAAGCCCAGAGGAGACCTCAGAATTCTTTTCATTATGGCCTTAAAGCCAGTCATTTCCAAAATTAGAATTGGAACCAAAGGGTAACCCAGAGCTATAGAATTATTAGTTGCAAATCAGAGGTGGGGGGAGTGGGTTAAACGTGATTATCAAAGCACTAAGCAAAATGAAGCAATTAGCTTAATCTGTTAATACTTTTCCCTATGCTCTGTGGTTATCAAAGTTGATAAATTGAGTGTGCCAAGCCTTCTTAAGCCTGGGAACCTAATAGAACTCTGACAATCTGAAACTCTATTTTAATAACTTATGTCCCACCCTTCAAATAAAAAAAATCACAATTGATGAGTTTATATAGAGCATGAACTTTATATATTAATGTGTATTTAAAGTGGAAATGCATTTGATATGATCACAAATAGGAAGGAATAAGGCGATCTGAAAAACCATGTAAAAAAAAAAAAACAAAAAACAGAGAGGTTGGGTATTCATTGAACCAAAAACACAGTTATCATAGAACGTGTACATTGTCCCTCAATGTATTTTGAGTAATTTAAATGATTACCAATAACATCAGCATTATTTCTCAGGACACCTGTTCCTTTAGGTATGAATTGTGCATATAGACAGAGCTTTGTGGGCAGAGATCTTTAAGGTGCACTCTGACCCATTTCATTTCATTGGAGACGTAACTGGGTGCCTGCTCCAAATATTGGGCTGTTGGAAAAGCCATGACGTATTTTTTCTATGTTTTTCACTGCAAAAATGCATCATGACTTTTCCAGCAACCCAATAGAACTAGTAGGTCATGACTTCATGATTTTTGAACTGGGATTCAAGCCTTCAGTATCTCTAACCACTTTTTTTTTCACTATTCCACATTTCCCATCATATCATTCATCTACAAAGATTTCTGTGTATGATATATTTTTTATTTACCTGGCCCATGCTTTCATCAATTGTCAGAAGTACCTTCTAATAATTCCAAAGATCCTCCTTAATTGTTTATTATTGGGACTAAACACACATTGGTTGCCATACCAATTTTTACTCCATCCAGATTGAAAGCACTTTTCCACTGTTACAAAATACCACCAATTTGTTATCTGCAATCAAGAGAGGCATGCATCAGTGTAATAATGTGCCTCAACTCAATTACACATAATCACATTCCCCAACTGGAAATGACACTGTAGAAGGAAGTCTGTACTATCGTTTACTTTCCTTACAGTAGATGTTGAGCTGTAGACGCTGGAGCATGAAATGGCTGACTACATTCATTTTTGTTTTAGATTATGTAGGCTTCTGTTCAGTTTCCAGCTAAACTACAAGTTTTCATGTTTCTTCTTTTTTAATTTTTTAATAAATGAGGGCACAAACATAAATGTTGAGAAATGCCTCCCTAATGAAAATTTGAATGTATTAATGCTACTACTCTCTTTAAACATTACTAAATTTAAAGTTCATGTCATGATCTCCTTTAAGTGTTATTTAAAAATTTTTATTCTAACAGGGGTAACTGCTCTTTTGGAATCAGTTAAAACTATTTTAATCACTAACAGTATAAAATATTAGAAATTACCATAGGGACTTTTTAAAAAAGTAATATTAAAACTTCAATAATATCCTCTCAAGAAGCATTCTGGCAGGTTTTTCCTCTATAAGTATAAAGCAGGTAAAAAACAAAGAATCCCTGTGTTTCACAGTGAGTTACAAATACAATGGGATTAACACACCCAATTTTAATGTAGGCAATCCCCAGATTCTGCTCTTTTGCTTATTCCAGCCTTTGCCAAATGAAAGCAAAAAAACAAAATCTACTGCTCGTCACCCTTTCCCTTTTTATTTACCAGTTTTCCACATAGTACCAAACTCATCTGATCAAGGACCCAGTGATCACAATTTAACCATAAGATAATTCTCACTTCTACCCAGGTCCAAAAAGTTCATTACAAATAAAAACAGTCGCTGCCTATATAACTTAAAACTTTGAGCCTGAAATCCGTTTGAAATGCCTGGCGAAATTTCTTACTTAAATGCTGTCCATTTTTGGCTACAGAGCTTGCACAGATGTCTCCTCTTACCTGACTGCTAATAATAAGAAACAGAATTGCAATTGAGTCATCATATTAATCCAAAGGGAAAGTCTAGTGCATTAAAAGAGGAGGTATTATCAGAACTGGTGAGTAGAAACAGATATGTTGAAGTCAAAAAATTCAAGGAGGGCCAGCCAAGTGGCGTGATGGTTAAGAACTGGCTTGGGACGCCAGAGGGCCCCGATTCGGATCCCACATATGAGGGCCGGTGACACTGCCCTCCACAGCTAAGATGCTGAACAACAGCTCAACCTGGAGCTGGGCTGCCATGAGTCACTGGCGACCGCGTAGGCTGCAGCCCCTGTGGCAGTGGGTTGCCATGGGCTACCGTATGTAGCCAGCAGCCAGCGTGAGCTGCAGCAGCCGCAAGTGAGCGACCATCCAGAAGCCGGCGACTGATTTGCCTCGCCCGGGAAGAGCGCAATGATGGTGCCAACATGGGCCAGTGAAGCAACGCCCTGCACAACTAGACTGAAGAACAAAACGACAGCAACTTGTCTGTTCCCCTTCCCCCAATTCCCCAGTGCTATTCCCATCCCCCCAATTCCCCAATAAAAATCTTAAAAAAAAAATTCAAAGAATTTTTGTTGTGGCAAAGCAAAAAAAAAAAAGGAATGAGGGACTTGGGGAGCATTTACACACTGTGACAAAAAATGTGGGAAAGCTCATGTGGAAGTTGACTCACATGGAACAGAGGCTCCAACCAAAGCTGATTGCATATGGCTCTCTTTCTCAATGAGAAAGCAATACAAACCCTCCAGAAGAACAACATTGAAAAGATTGACAGAACCAAGTATTGGTAATGACGTGGAGCAACCAGGCCTCTCATATATTGTTAGTGGGAGTGTAAAATGGTATAAACATTTTGGAAAAAGTTCTGACAGTTTCTCCTAAAACTAAACCTACATTTACCTTATGACGCAGTAATTACAACAAAAGCAATGAATAATTGGTTCAAGAATACTTATAGCTGCTTTATTCCATGGTAAACAAAATCACAACAGTCCAGCTATCCATTGACAGGAAGAGAAAAGAATTAATTACTGAAGCCTGGAAAAAATGAATGACTTAAAAACGTTGTGCTGTGTGACAGAAGCCTTCTACAAAAAGTACATACTGTCATACTGTTTCATTCCAGTTATAAAAAATCCTAAAACAGATAACATTAATCTACGGTTAAAGAAAGTTAACAACCAACCAAAGCAGCGATGGCCTCCTAGCATGGGTGGAGAGGGTAGATCCTGACTGAGGAGAAATCTAAGGGAACTTCCCGATTTGAGAGCAGTGTTCTGTATCTGAAAAGAAATTCGGGTTGCATTTGTCCAAAATTATTGAATGATACACTTGAGTGGTGCATTTCATTGTAGGCAAAGTTTACCTCAAATTTTTATTAAATCTATAAACAAGCATTACATTCCAGTTAATGATATGTACACTGAAGCAATTAGGAGTGATGTGTACTGATGTCCTTAATTTATTGTGAAATGGATATAAAATGGGGTTAATGATTAGATAAGGAAATGAATGGATGTGTAGATATATGATAAAGCAGGTAGGGTTAAATGCAAATTGGAGGATCCTCGTTTTGTATATATATATATATATATATATATATATATATATATATATATATATATATATATATGAAGGGTACCCTGAAAAATTCTTTCAACTTTTTGAAAGCTTGAAGTTTTTCATAATAAAATGTTGGAAAATGTAACAATTAATTAACCAGTATAAAAATTTATCATCTCTTATGCTTTGATGAGAACAAAGGCCAATAGGTTTCTGAAGTAAGTAGATTAAGAAGAAAGGGTGCTGAAAGTGAAACCAGATGACGGTTCAAATTCCAGGTCTGTTACTTACTTGCTTAAGCTCTTTGAGCCACAGTCTCCTTATATTTAATAGGAGATAATATTTTCTATTTCATAGGGTTGTTGGGAAGTTAAATTAGATCATAAAAGGAGAAGATGTTAACTGAATCTTGGAGGCAGATCTGACCAGAGTTTGAAGCCCTTTAAATTCTACCCACGATCTGTGATTAAGCCAAATTTGGGCCGCTCCCAAATCTCTCTCAGTCTTATATCAATCTTAATTAACCCAATTGTCAGCCTCACTCCTTCAAGCACAAGATTTCCAGATAAAGATATTGTTTCCTAATTTGTTTGAAATGATATTTGGAATAGTAATTTCTAACCACCCCATATCCCTGTACATTCTACTTCTAAGAATAAAATGTCTGGCAAAGAAACACTTCATGTTGTTTCTGTAAATAGGGATGCTGCTGTATTGTTAGAAGTAAATTATTTTGCACAAATCTTGTCCTTGACGTAATAATTATATGCTATACAAACAAGCCTATGCACACACAAAAGCCTGGACTGGCTCTCACACAGGTTTCTTCTAGCTTAAATGAAGTCTGGACCAAGAACCTGGCATATCTGCTACCACCTGGTGGTCGTTTACCCAAATTCCAACGGAAACTTCCTTGTATTTGAACAAATACCTTCATCAATACAACTCTCAATCTATAAATCTAAAACATGTTGCCAACTCAAAAGCCTGTGAGGGGTACATTTCTAGGTTTTTAGGCATCAATCCAAATGCTTCATTTATTATCCTTAACACAGTAAATCATTATCAAATGGAAAATCCTTTAATGCTTTCATATAGTGCTATTTCAATCTTATTTCCCATTATTCTCATTCACACAACGTGTGCGCCAGCAAAAACTTATCTACTGGCTGCATTTCACACAGAGCCTGTACTTCTCCCCCTAGCTAAGAGTGTCCCCTCTCAGCCCATCTCTACATATTCAAATCAAGTATTCTAATGGTACCTCCTCCACACAATTTTTTCAGTTTGCCCACCTGGGCATACTGTTTTTCTTCTCTTATCTCTGTTAGCAATTCATTGTAACACCCATTCTCACAGGATGCAACAGTACATACTACAGCACTTATATACTTGATCCAGTTTCTAGGGAATCACAGAAGGTGGTTGTGCTCACTGGTGTTGTGCAAAATTATTTTTGCAGTTCAAAAAGAACACTTACCATTTTCATATACACATACAAAGAGGCAGTTTAGAATCAGTGCTTAGGCTCTGGGATGAGACAGCCTGGGTTGATATCCCATATCTACCAATAACTAGCTCTGTGTTTTTAAAATAGAACAAAAATGACAGAAATTTGAGAACTGCTTGGAGGGCATGTTGTTTGTATTTTTTTTAACATTAATAGGCTGAGACTTTTCTCTTAATAAATATTTAATCTATACTTTTAAGTAAACTAATTAAAATTGTCCTTTATACGAGTAATGACACAGAGGTATAAGAAATAATCTCTGCACACACACATACACTTATATCTTTCTCTCTCTCCCTCTCTCTCTCACACACACATTGTATTATGGAAATAATTTCCACCCTTACTGTGACATAGTTGACCCATAAGTAAATGAGTTAAGAGAACCAAATCAGAAATTGAGACAATGCAAATTTTACATTTCAGGCCCAAATTGTTCTAGCTGCATAAAAATTAGCTCTCTACTCATTGTTTTAATGCCTATGCCTAATTATTTTAATGGCCCAAGTCTTAATTGTACCCTTCCAATCTGTTGTCTTTATCTGTACTACTAAAAACAAATAAACAAAAAAAAACCTTGAGATAAAAAATAGGCATCAAAATGAGTGAGACAAGAGTGTCAAGCTCTTAGGAGTATTGCTCAATAATATTCCGGCCAAAAAATGCTTTTGCCAATTGAATTTCTTTCAATACATATTTACTATTTTCTACAATATGCATCAACTGTGGAGGGACTAGAAGGTTAGTAATACCTTCTATTTGGTATTAAGTCAGACAATTAATTTTGCGAACTCATCCTAGACACAGTCCTACATACCTCATTGTGAAATATCACTATGTTCACCTTCAAAGTACTCCCCCTGGGAAGCGATGCACCAATGCCAGTGCCTAGTCCACCCTTCAAAGCAATTTTGGAATTTTTTTTCTGGAATGGCCATCAGAACTGTCGCCCTATTACCCTTGATGTCCTGAATGTCATCAAATGTATTTCTTTCAATATTTCCTTTATCTACAGGTAAAGAAAGAAGTAATTGAGGGCCAGATCAGGTGAGTAGGGAGGGTGTTCCAATACAGTTTTCTGTTTACTGGCTAAAAAGTCCCTTATAGACAGTTCCGTATGAGCTGGTGCATTGTCGTGATGCAAGAGCCATGAATTGTTGGCGAAAAGTTCAGGTCATCTGACTTTTTCATGCAGTCTTTTCAGCACTTCCAGATAGTAAACTTGGTTAACTGTTTCTCCAGTTGGTATAAATTCATAATGAATAATGCCTCTGATATCAAAAAAGGTTAGCAATATTGTTGCAACAGGTTCACAAACTTAATTGTCAGACCTTTGTATGTCACCTCTGTCCTTAATAATCCAGTGCATGAAATGGAGGTGGGATTATGAGAATGGGTATAATCATAAATATTTGCAATATAAGGCAAAATGCAGAAAGCAACATGAAAGGGCTGCAGATGAAATGATCTGCAGGTTCAGAGCAGAGAGTCATAATATCTAGTTAGAGTAATTCAAGAAGAAAGCTGGCTTAAAATGGTGACTATGAGCAACAACATAAATACAGTATTTGATTGTTACCCATAAAATAAGTATCCATGAATCCCTACTTACAGCAATATATTTGAATAAATAAATGGGCAAAATGGGGCAGCTCATCCTTACAGAATAATTCTGATTAATAAGTGTAGAAGGACTGAGGAATATACAAAATCAGAATTAGGTAAACATCATGGTAACAATTATTGCAGGCAAGAGCCACTGAAGATGTTAAAATCAGTGAGTGAAAGTTTGAGGAGAAATATTAATATTGTCTCAAAGAAACTCTTCCAAGGTATTTGTAAATTACAGAGGGAGAAAGTTCTCAACTTTACAGTGGAGCACCTTGGCAGACACCACTTTAGCCAACTGGTCAAGGTTGACATCTCTAGTAATTAAGACATAGCAACATTGTGTACCCCCTGATATGATGCACTGAGAAGGACACAACGTGCCTTCTGTGGTATTCTTGCCAAAGATGAAAATCTTAAATTTAATCATTAAAAAAAATTAGACAAAAAAAATGTGAGAAATTCTGGTGAGTACTGATTACAAGTGTCAAGATCATGAAAGACAATGAAGGATTGAGGAACTATCACAGATGGGAGCAGATAAAGAGCTATACAAGTAAATGCAATGTGGAATCCTGGACTGGATCCCGGAACTGGGTCAGATTTTCCTCTGTTGTTTTTGAATTGTGAATAAGTGATTCAATCTGTGCTTAATGACAATTGCTTGTCAAAGGAGTTAAATTCCTCAAGACAAGAGGCCATATTTATTTTGTTTATGAGCATCTGCAGCCTTTCATAGTGCATGTACCTCATAGCACCTCTCATAATTTACTGAATGAATGGTGGGAAGGGGAAATAAGAACAAGGAACTGGAAATGAGGCTATCGAACTAGAGATGAGGAGGGCTGAATTTCAACAGAGGTAAAAGCATGGAGTGGATGGGATGGCTATGAGAGATACTGTAAGGTAGAATCTAGAGAATATGATGGGTAATGAGCTGGAAGACAAAACAAAACAGTCAAGATAGTTTCACAGTTTTGAGCCTAAAGGTGTTTGGGGAAATAGAGGAGAACGCAGTACTTTTAATAGAAAATACTCCTCGAAAAGATCCATAAAACCAATTTTTTTCGAATCTCTGGTTTTGGCTTACTAAGTTTTATAGGCCAACGCATTGCTGGACAAAAGTTCATAGCGGGGCTATATAACTCATGCATATTGTTGCTAAAAATTGAACTCTGATATAGATAGGCATGGAGAACCATTAGTAATTTTGTGAATTTTGGTTCTCCCAGCACTACTATGTTTAAAGATTATTTTTTTCTAAATGCCCTTCATTTTTGTCAATGCTATCATTATAACTGAAATTTAAAATAATACCTGCAAACATGGTGTTGCCATAAAAAATCCCTAAAACATGAGACATTGTATTTAGGACTAGCAGCTGGCATAAGCCAGAAGAATCTCAAGGAGATTGTAAACAGTGGCTGGGTAGACAGTGAGGACTGAAGAAAAGATTCCCCATGTTATGCAGTGGCAGAAAGTTTGGCAACATTCTTACCTGCAGTAATATTGAAGACGGGAAATATTCTTAATGAAATTTTACATAGAGCTAAGAATATTTCCAGGCAGTATTTTGAAAGTGCTAAGTTTATTCTTTAACTGGGTATGGTAAGATAAAAATAGATAAACTGAAAAAAAAACCTGTTCAGTTTTTAAGTTGAATATAAAGGAAACATTTCCAACCTCAGAATTTACTGGTTTGGGAAATATTGGGTTGTCAGAAAAGTCATGACGTATTTTGTCTATGTTTTTCAAAGGTCATTTATTTATATAAAGAACAAAGATCAGTCAGTGATATATTGTCTGTTTTGTTCCATAACCTTTTGCCACCTTTCAGTGAACTTCATAATTCCTCATTCACAGAATGACCTGTCTTTATTTGCAAAAAACTGAACAAGGTGCGGATTTACAGTCTTATATGAATTGAACGTTATACCACACAAGGAGTTTTGAAGAGAGCAAAACAAGTGGAAGTCACGAGTATGGTGGGTGTGGCAACACATCCCATCCAAGCTCCAATAATTTTTGACAGGTGATTAAACTTGTGTGTGGTCTCTCATTGTCGAGATGGAACACAACTCCTTTACAATTAACAAGCTCTGGACGTTTCTGGATGATGAATGCGTTCAATCTGTCCAATTGCTGACAGTACACATTCGAATTGACTGTTTGGTTCCTTGGTAGGAACTCAAAAAACACGACACCTTTAAAATCCCACCACACTGAGAGCATAACCTTCCTCTGATGAATGTTTGCTTTTGATGTCGTTTGAGGTGAATCATCACGTCGGGACCAAGACCGTTTGCACACCCATTGTTGTAAACAATCCACTTCTCATCACCAGTTATCAGTCACTCCAAAAAGGATCATTTTCCTCACGTTTAATGAGCATATTGCAGATGTTTATACCCGCCATCAAATGAACTTCTTTGAGTTCATGCGGAACTCAATTATCGAGCTTGCTTATATATTCCAGCTTCTTCAGGTGGTCGTGAATGCTTGAATGATGGATGTTCAATGTTTCTGCAATCTCTCGTGTCATGTAACATGGGTTTGACTCGATCAATGCCTTTATTTTGTCATCATCAACCTCGGTGGGCCTCCCTGACCGAGGAGCGTCGTTGAGATAAAAATCACCAGCATGGAATTTCGTGAACCATCGTTGGCACAGACATTCTTGTAGAGCATTGTCACCACAAACTTTATGCAACTTTTCACAAGCTTGACACTTGTTCTTCCCTTTATGGAAGTAAAACAGTAAAATATGTCAAAAACGCACAGTTTGGTGTGTCATCTTCAACTCAACACTCAACCAAATCGCTGGGGTTTTTTTAGAATGAAGCTAGAACTGTCAGCTGTCAAATGACATAGCAATAACATAGATGCGAATGACTCTAATACTTCCAAAAATGAACTAGTGCCATCTGTTGCAAACATGCGTCATGACTTTTCCGACAACCCAATAAACTCTTTGTCGTTCCCAAACTCTCAGTTCACAAAACGTACTCAAAATGAATTAAAACCTGAAGGCAATACCAGGACACTGCCAGTAAAACACAGCCTCAGGGTCAAATGCAAACCTCAGAAAAATGCAATGGAGTACTCTGTGTGCCCTCTGAGCCAGACTATAGAACTTCTATGAACTTTAAGGACATGTCTTATGGACCTTCTCAGTTTAAAAACCAAGCCTCCAGGAATCATAAAGACATGACTCTTATACTCTTTCCACTACAGTCAAAGGACTTTGAAGAATATTTGAGGTGCTTTTCCACCACCCAATGTAGAGAGGAGCCTGCCTGAAAGAAACTTGTAGGTGTCAGTTTCATGTGGAGTAGATCATAATTTGATGCAGAGAAAACCCATAATATTTTTAAAGGAATTATACAAGCTACAGAGATCACTTAAAATTAAAGGAGGCCCCTGGGTCCCCTAACTCCTATGGGTAGGAAGGCTGGGAAAGCTACTCAACTCTAAATGTGGGCCATTTCTTATGGAAAAGTAAGGGTGATTCAGAGGCCAGAGTGAAGAGTCCAGGACCAGGGTGGGATCCAATGAGCACAGAATTCACTCCTGGGGTGCAGAACTTCCCGTAATCAAGGAATTAGTCCCTCCTCCTGGAGTAAGAGGAAATGGAAACAATGTGCCTTGACTGGATTTGAGAATTGCTATGGACTGGTGATTTCTAGGAGTCATCTATTTGCTCCTTTTTTAAACTGAGGCACTGATTGCAGTTATTCTATCTTATGTCATCATTGTAAGTAAGGGATGTGGGTGACAGATACTTTATCTCCTAATTTAAAGGTCTCTCTGAACTGAACAAACTGCACCCAAGAAGCCCCATTCACACCAGGACCTGACTTATATGACAAGACTCAATAATCCTGGACTTTGAGCTCTGTCATAATGGGATGAGGACTGTGGGGGTTTTAGGAAAAACTAAAGGTATTTTGCATGTACTAGGATCATGAACTGTTAGGACCAGAGGATAAACTGTGATAGCTAATCTCCAAAGACAGTCCTCAACCATGTCTTTCCTTCTTGGAAGCATATGCTATTCTGTATATCAAGATGTGGAGCAATTTCCTATCCCCTTGAATTTCGGCTAACTTTGGTCTGGTTTTGACCAATAGAATGCAATAGAAATGACGTTCTGAAACTTCCAAGCCCAGGACTTAGACTACTGACAGTCTTCACTTTTTCCCTCTTGGAACCCAGCTGCCTGACTGTAGGAGTACCAAAACATGTGGGGAGGACATGCAGGGAAACTGAGGCATTCTACAGCCTCAGCTGAGCTCCCAGAAAGAGCCAGTACTGTCAGCCATGCGAGGAGCCACTTGTACTCCAGCCAGGTCAAGTATCCCGATGACGTGGCCCGAGCTGACATCACATGGAGGAACAGAAGAGCCACACAGCCAAATACAGTCAACCACCCAGCTGAACCCAGTTAATAAAGAAAGTCACTAAGAGAAGAAACTTTTTGTTTGTTTGTTTGTAGTTTTGAGCCTTTAAGTTTTGGGGGTGATTTCTTATGTAGCAATAGATAAATTGAAAAAGAAATTTGTATTCTGATATTGGATCACCTGTAGATAATGGAATTGTGAAATTCAAACATGGTTGTAGACATACAGATATTCATTCTCCTTCATTAAAATCCTACACAAAATAAACCCTTAATTAGAAGCAATTAGTATAAATATAAATATAATAAAATAATCTTGGGCCTGCATTTCCCTAACTTGTTCATTAGTCAAAAAAAAAAAATATATATATATATATACATATTTTAAAGCTTTCTCTAAATCAGCCTACAAACTAGATTTCAGTTATCAGAGGTTTGCACTGTGATGGAAACAACATTTTATTTTCCCAAGGGAATTTGATTTTTAAAGAAGTACTAAATTGCCATGCATATTTAAAGTGCATTTTAAACCATAGTTTACATATTTTTTATCATTCTACAAATGTGGAGGTATTGCAATACCTGGCTTATGAGCTAGGAGACTAGATTGGGTGTTGACATACCCTATGTCAAAATAATGATGTGCAGAATTATGAATAACATTCCAAGTTTGTGGCACTCTCAGAAAATCTTTCAGTTTTTCATATTTCGTGAACAAATAACCCAAGGAACACCTACCCTGATCCTGTTGAAGTATGATGTCTCAGGTCCTTGATGTTCTCTGAGAGCCTGCATACTAAGTACACCACAATGGAAATGCTCTGGGAGAATGGGATCCAATTCTTCTTGGCCTCAACTTTTCTACCACCCACCAGACATATGAGAGGCTTTGGCCAACCCTTATCAGAGGGACTGGCTACTTTAGAAGTTGAAGAGGCAGGGGAAATAGGCTCATGACCTGGCACCGGGCCACGATTTGCAAGCTCCATTTCCAGGATGAGTCAGAGCTGGCTTTAGAAAGCAGGACGGACTGCCGAAAAATACACTGAGCAAAAGCCAAAGAAAGAAAAGCTTGGAATCTAACCCAAAGAATAAATTCACCATGCTATGTCCAATGGTAAGCGCCCATCTTAACCTACTGTCAGAACTTCTGAAGCTGGTCTCTCCTTCCTCCTTGAAGCAGTTACCTCCGTTGGCCTCTAGGACACCACACCCCCTTGTTTTTGTCTTCCCTTGCTGGTCCCTGGTTGTACTATCTCAGGATAAAGTTCTAGTGTCTGTTCTTGTCCCAACTTCTTAATATCAGAGTGTCTTAGGACTCAGGATGTGGTCCTGTGTCTTCTTTCTCACCCACTCCCTGTGAGCTCATCCAATCCTGTTGCTTTAAATAATTTCTGATAGACCAGCAATCCCCAAATCTCCAGCACAGACTTCACCCTGGAACTTCAGACTCCCACAGCCGTCTCCTGCTTGAAATCTACATTAGGATATCTAACAGGCATCTCAACTTCATGTGTTCAAATTGAGCACCTGATCTTTCAGTCAAACTGTCTTTCCATGTTGGTAAATGGCAACTACTGTATGAGGTCTGACAATTAAGTTCGAGAACTTGTTGCAACGATGTTGTTAACCCTTTTTTTTTCTATATCAGAGTGATTATCATTATGAATTTGTACCAACTTGATAGTTAACCAAGTTTACTATTTGGAAGTGCTGAAAAGGCTGTGTAAAAAAGTTAGATGATGTGAACTTGTCGCCAACAATTCATGGCTCTTGCATCACGACAATGCATCAGCTCACAGGGCACTGTCTGTGAGGGAGTTTTTAGCCAGTAAACAGATAACTGTGTTGTAACATCCTCCTTACTCGCCGGATCTGGCCCCCAATGACTTTTTTCTTTACCTGAAGATAAAAGAAATATTGAAAGGAAGGCATTTTGATGACATTCAGGACATCAAGGGTAATATGACAGCCTGATGGCCATTCCGGAAAAAGAGTTCCAAAATTGCTTTGAAGGGCGGACTAGGCGCTGGTGTCAGTGCATAGCTTCCCAAGGGGAGTACCTCAAAGGTGATCATAGTGATATTCAGCAGTGAGGTATGTAGCACTTTTTCTAGGATGAGCTCACGAACTTAATTGGCTGACCCCATATATCCTTCCAGTTGCTCAGGTCAAAATCTCAGAGTCATCCCGTGTTGCTCTCTTTACTTCAGATGTGACATTAACTTCCTGAGCAAATCTTATTGCTTCTCTGTTCAGAGTATAATCAGAATCTGACCACTTCTTTCTACTTTCAAACCAGCATCATCACTCCCCTAGATGATTGTAATGAGTTCCTCATTGGTCTCCCTGCTCCCACCCTGCTATTCTAATCTATTCTAAACACAGCAGCCAAAGTAGAGTGGTTCAACGGTCAGGAAAGGCTTATCAGTTCTCTTCTCAAAACCCTGTAACAGCTCCCCATTTCATTCAGCATTAAAACCTCGCAGTGGCAGTCGTAACGCTATGTTGTCTGAGCCCTTCATCACATTTGATTCTGTCTCCTACAGTTCTCTGCCTACATCATTCCACTTCAGCCACACAGGCTGCTTTGCTGTTCCCGGAACTTGCCAGACATTCCCTTGCTTCATTTCTTTGCACTTGCCATTTTCTGTCTTTGAAAACCTCCTCCCCTACACAAATTGTTGTCTTAGCTCTTTTAGGTCTTTGCTCAAATATCTCTTTCTCAGCGTGGCTTTCCCCAGTGGCTCCATTCAGAATTGTAACTCCCACCACACCCTGACACTCTCTATTCCCTTTCAAGCTTCATTTTTTCTCCATAGCATTTATCACCTTCTAGCATTCTGGGTAATTTACTTATTTCTTAACACTGTCTCTCCCAGCTAGAAAATAAGATTTACAAGGGTGGAAATACCTTGTTTGATTTTTTTTTTTCACTAATATATTCCCACTACTTAGAACAGTCTGACATAATACAGGTGCTCAATAATTATTTGTTCAAGGAGTGTTAGTTCGATGTTACAGAAAGTTCTCCCTCTCATCTTCTTCATTGACTAAATTGATCTAATAGTTACTTAAGAAAATATGTGAAAAAAGTTCAAAGCTTAGAAAAAAATAAAATAGAAAGCATCTGTCCTTAAATTGGTCTTCCTATCTTATTAAATGCTAAATTATTGCTGGAAATTTGGTGAGCTGAGTTGAAAATTGGCTTAAAAAAGAAATAACACAATCTATAACTGAAATTAAGATGCAAGCCCTGTTGTTTTAATCAGTCTTCAAAATACGTTCCATACATAAAAGCCTTTTTATTTAACAGCCCCAGCCTCTCCTCACTGAATAGCTTATTCATGGCTTTACACTTTCTGCCTCAGGGGAGTTTTCTGAAAATAATGACACAAAAAACCAAGGGAGCGTGACATTAACTTAGATTTTTCTCTTAGCAAAACCTAATCAGGGCTTTTAATCAACTGTTAGTATCTTAATGGAAAGAGGTTTTGATATCAAGCCATATAATGAAGGTAAAATGGCGATGCAGTTGGAAGGCGTTAAGTTTTAGCTCTTCATTTTGCTTTTCTGAACAAGCCCTTGGTTGCCTGAGATGACTGGGTCTGAAGCCTTCATGTGTCAGCTTTGGGGCTCAAATGTCTTTTTCAGGCACCCACCCCTGGGCACAAAACACAATCCTTTGCGCTGATGTCCAGATCAGTAAGCACAGCACTCCAGCATGGAGCCCTCAATAGGTCACCTGAAGTCCGAGGGGATGAAAGGAAGGCCGGTCTAGGTGTTTCCCAAAGAATATCTGCCTTTAGTGTCTAGACTCATGTGTGTCTTGGGGAGCAGGGAACAGGAGAGTAATACACATTTATAGTGTGGTCTTTCCTTTTTATTTCCTACTGTACGACTTTGGTGAAAGTGTCCAATTGTCTAGAAAATAATAATAATTTGAGTGTAAAAATATCTATAACATCTGAAAATTTGAACCTTGAGAAAACTTTTATTGCCCAAACAGAGAGTATCTCTTTTCAAAACCAATCACTTGCCTTAATAAAAATATATGTGAGTGGTTTTTAACAAAACAAGTAAGTGTTGCTCTCGACTCAGAGCTCCCTCAGACCCACTCCCTACCCCAGCTCCCAGTGACAGTCCAGGCTTCTGCACATTCCAGACTTACCTGCCAGTATTCAGGGCCTCCTGGGGTGTCACCTGGCTGGTCCAACTTTCTCCAACGATAGCACTGCTCTGTTTGTGGGCCTTCTAATACCATCAAAATTCACCTATCTTGCATCTCATCCCGTTAGATTTCTAATTTTTTCTTTCCGAGGATTAATGCTTTTTTGCTTTTTTTTGGCTTAATGCATGACATCTTTAAAATAAACTTGAACTTTAACATGCATCTGGAGACACCACTGTGCCCAACCTAAAAGAAAGTCCCTAGTGCAGGGAATTTAGGCACCAAGAATGAATGTGACACAGCGAAAGGAACATCAGATTATGAGTAAGAAGACTTAGGCTTGAGTCCCAGCTATATTACTTATTAACTCTATAGCCTTTAGCAAGTCACTTAAATTGTTGAAGCATCTGTTGCTACATGTTGACTCTACTTGATGTGCTGGAGATAAGACTAACAGAATAACGTATTCAAGTAACATTATAGAGTTCTCTATAACCCTAACACCATATTATGGGCTATGTGGATGGGTTTTGGGGACACAGCCCTTTCGATAACCCTCATATCACACTGTCTATGTGCTGCCTACACCACCCATATTTAGAGCTGTACCTGTGTACAGGGATCAAAAAATAGATTTTGAATAACACAAGTGATTGTCATGATCACAGAAGAACTATTATTAAAAATATTACTTTGATTAAAAATGTCAGTTTTGAGAAGCTTTTAATATCTTCCACCAGTGCTAAAGTGACACCAATGACATTTCAATATTAGTTTCTAACAGTTGGTTTTCATTTATATCTTTATTTAACTGAGCTTTGCATATTGTCAGTTTGTAAAAGGTAATGGCTTTCAGTCATCCTCTAGTTCACAAAGATAATAGTTTGAAAATGAACACATCAACATCTATTTATTCTGAACAGATATAAACATATTCCCAATAGCTGCAAGCTCTGACATTTTATCATATGGATCATAAGAACACTATATCCTACTTACATAAGTAAAGAGTATTAATATTATTAAGATTTTTTCTCTTCATAAAATATACATTTACTTTTTACTATTCCCAAATAAGTTTATAGTTCAAAATCAGGCCTTTCATAATTGGGATTTTGATGTCCACCTCAGAAAATTAGAGAATTTACTATAAAACCAAGAATGAATGAATAACATTCACTCACTTAGCCAAAACTTATAGAGCACCTTAATTTACAAGATTCTTTGCCTGACATTGGGCATATCCCAGTGAACAAGATAGACAATCAGTTTCTATACTCACAGAACTTACATTCTTCATTACACAAAATATAATCCCAGAGAACTGTAACCAAATGAACTCCCTGAAATCGTAGGTGAGTATATGTGTATATATGTGTACATACACATGCATGTACTCGTATGTACATACATGTATGTGTACCAATAGGAGTGTGTATATATACATGTATCATGTGCTTTTTGAAGCCAAGATAAAGTATATTTTAAGACAAAGTGGGAGGGGAGAAATAGGCTGTCAGTTTCTCCCATGCAGAAAGTATTCCCTTAGCGATTTACAGTGCCAACAAAAGTTAGTGTCATAATATTTTCTGCCCTCAATATTCACTCTATTCCTCCAAAAATCGCTCAAACCTTAAAGCTGATACTTTCCCCCTTGCACAATCGCCATTCAGTTTTATGGGAAGCCTCTGTGAGATGAAGAGCACTTACATTGTTTAAAATGCCACTTCAGTTCCAGTCTCTTCACTAATCATGCAATTTCCATATAAGTTTTCAAATGTATATGTCAACTTCACCTAGCTGCTTTTCTCGATCTGCTCTCGGATCTACCCCTTTCTCTGTCAGCTATATGGGGCTCCTTTTCTATCTGGTTCCTCAACATTTTTTCTAAGCTCTCTACTCCTGATTTCTATAAAATCACTTCTCCTCTTTCTCATCTCTTCTTCTGCCTTTACCTCCAGTTCCCCCATTCCTTTATCAAATGCTTAATATTAAAGATGAGAATGGCAGTTCATTCTATTGGCAATGATGCGACACCTGAATAATGCAGCCAGGCCACCATTCTTAAAAGGTATCACTGACCAGACTGTAAGCACCACTACCCTCCCCAGCTGTCTTTTTGTGGCTGGCTTCAGGGCACGGATAACAAATGGTTCAATGGATACCATTTCTACTGTAAATAACTCCTGTAAATCTTACTGACAGTGAGAAAATAACATTGTCAAGAGGAAAGTTGGCATCTTAGAAAAAAAATAATCTTAAGAACATACTTTTTTTTATCCAGCCATATTGCTTTCACATTATCTTTCTTTGGGCTCTGTTTTTCTTACCAATAATAATTTAAAATCCTAATATAGTGTTTTGAGGTGCAACATTTTATTCTAAACACCAAATATATTGTAGCAAATATTTTTTGACATTCAATATTATTTTATATTGGTTTCAGGTGTACAGCATAATAGTTAGACATTTATATGTTTACAAAGTGATGCCCCCATAAGTCTAGCACCCACCTGGCACCATGCATAGTTATTGCCATATTATTGACTACATTCCCTGTGCTGTACTTTACACTCCTGTGACTATTTTATAACTACAATTTGTACTTCTTAATCCCTTCACCTTTTTACCCAGTCCCCCAAGCTCCTCTCATCTAGTGTTTTATAGTTTTTTAAAAATATTTTCTCATATATTATCTCATAAGAAATAAAGATGTTTCTGCTGCTGCTGCTGTTGGTGAACAGCATCTATTTTCCATAGTAACAACTTGTTTGACTTGTCCTTGGCCACCCACCTAAGTGGCATGTTGAGAAAGGAAATCCAAGCCTTCTGAGATGAGAACGTGAGGTTAATTTCACTATAATAGCACATGGTGGTACAGAAATTATTTACAAACTTATGAGGTTATATGACCCCAAATGCAAAGTGGCTCATTAAAATCCATCGTTTTCATCTAGTAAATAGAAGGCATTTTATTAACATAGATGTGATCTCAAAAAGGCAATTAGTGATCAAGACTATGGATGATTGAGTCAAGCTGCATGGGTTCAAATTTTTCACTCAGCTATTTACAAGCTACATAACTTTGGACAATTTAGGCAATTTACTTAACTGTTCTGGGACTTGATTATCTCAATGATAAAATGGGAATAATAGCACTAGTCTCATAGATTGCTTAAGAAATTAAATGATAACAATCCACAGTAAATACTCAATAAATACTAGCTGTTAATTATTATTTATTATTATTCTAAGAGCTAGTAACAGCTCTACTTTCCGCTTTCAGTATGCTGGGGGTGCCAAAAAAACGTATACAAGTAGACACTTTGGTCAACGTTGCTCAAGCAGTAGTTCTCCATCATTAGAAGTATCTGGACGCTGATGGGAACCACTTTGAGCACCTCTTGTAATTGCAGAAGTCAAATGTGATTTGTGTTTATCTTTTGGATTGGTATATATTCAGTACTACAATTTTAATACAATTTTTTTCTTTCTTAAAATGTGTATACATTTTTTTGGCATGCTCTGTATTCTTCTCTTGCTAAATCCAGACCTATGACAGTGTGAAGTACTTAGAGCCCACTGAAAATTTAATTGATGTAAATTAATCTATAATATATAATTTAATGTAATAATATACATATCCATTTAAAAATTTTAGTTAATAATTTTAATAGTTATTTTTCCCTTAAAAAACAAACAGGCAATTTGATACTTTGAAAACAAATAAATGGTGGCAGCCCAGTAAGGATACTGTTCAATTTTACTAAATCTCTCTTTCTGTAAATTTCAATCTGATTATAATCATCTTGAAGTAAGAGGCCTTTGAGGAATTGTTCTTGGGAGCTCCAGAATTATTTTGACTGTAGCATCACATTTTATCATGAGTCTGAGTCATGCATAGTCGTTAACCCATGTGGTCATTTAGGCCAGAAATGGTGATTTAATGTTGAAAATGTTGCATTTGTTCTCTTCTGAAGTTATTATTAATATCTATATATCTAATCAAAATACTTTGTCTATGATAATGCAAACTAAAGTGATCATTATTTTATGAAATTATTGAGATACTGTAGATTCATCTTTTGCTCTGGGGTTCAGAATTCCTTAGTTGTGTTGACTTAGGGCAAGTTAATTTTTCTGAGCTAAGGGTCTTCATCTGCAAAATGGAGATAATATTATATTAACTTTATTGAATCCTTAGAGAGTTACCTCATATTTCATATTTGATTGTGGGTGTAAAAGAGTGTTAAAAACTATAAAATGATGCATAAATATATGGCTTTCATTGGTCTAAACACATGCAACAGTCAGAGTCATTTCTAACATACAGGTCAAGTTTCAGAGCAGAACTTTCCTTTATTTCTAGCTTTCAGTGAAAGTTACAGAGAACACTTCCGTTCCCCCTCTTAAATAAATGCCTTCTGGTGGCATTTCTTTTAAGAGCAAAAAACTAAGGTGGCTATGGCTGCCGGAAAAAAGATACTGTCATTTTCTTACTAGTTTTCTTTATCTTTTCCACCCAGAAGGCTAACAAGAAAACTGGGTTCTCATACTTCATCATGCTTCCATTTCTGCACACTTTACAATGACTTGCTATTACGTCTGGCCTTTAAAGCCCAAAGTCTACACTGAAGATTTGAGAAAGAAAGTGAAGTAGAAATAGCCTAAAAAGATTTCCCCAAGAGTTTTCATTTCTTGGTCATCAAATTGGAAATAATTGGACCAATTCCATGTTTTATTCTCTTTGGCACTTACCTTTATAACCACAAGGCTCTGGGGAAAGTTTCTACTAATAGCACTTAGACATTGAATCTAATTTATTTTCCTTGACCTGGCAATTGCTCTACTTGTCCCCATCCCTTAGCCCAAATTTTCGTTCTTCAACTGTGGCAAGATGGACAGCAAGAAACAATATGCTGTTTTAGGATTCAGTAAAATAGAGCTAACTTAAGAAATAATTGGATACTAAGCAGAATCTGTCTTTCACTTTTCTTAAATCAGTAGAGTTTCATGGAGAAAATTGTCCTTCATTCTGTAATGCACATAAGACTTGGGTGGTAATTCTCAATATATAACCATTTGATATGTATATACATTTCTTCTTTGAGAGTCTGATTTCACCCTTTGTAGTTCTCTAGTTACAACATATAGCAACCAGAGTACTTGTTTGAAAGTAAGAGAAATTGGTCCTAGTTGTCTTAAAAGAGAGAAAGGTATTTATAAGAAGTTTAGCAAAGGCTCATGGAGTCAATGAAAGGCAAGAGATCAAGCTTTAAGAACTGAATAAGAATTAATGTACTATCCGAGAATCAAGAAGAACAAATGAAATACCTGCCTTTTTGCAGGAACCGTCTCAACAGGAAGCCACCAGCTTTATTTGCTCCAGATTCAATGTTCCAGGTAGAAGCATCTGATTGAAGCTTAGTCATGTTCCTGTACGTATTGCCACCTTGGGTGGCAAGAGGGTATTTAAAACAGTTGGCTCTTAATAAATGTTGAACGAATGAATGAAGTTGTTGGATTTGTAGTCATAAGAACAAATTTTGCTTGAGACATTTCTAGGTGTCAAGACCATATTCTGAATATTATTTCATTTTCTGACACCTACAATGAGCTAATATGAGTCATAGATCATTTTTTTCCCCTGCCTTCAATTCAGAGGGTCATTATAATGAACTCCATTTTATTTCAGAGCGTTTATCCTCCTTCAGAAAGGAGGAGGCTGGACTGGGCTGATGATATTAAAAGTAGACAGTATGTCATTTGTTAACTTACTAGGTCTGATTTTCATTTTCCTCAACAGTCTTTTGAACTTTCATATGAATGATAGGCACAAAAAAGCAGCAGGAAATCGTTAAGAAGAGAGTTCTGATTGTACTGAAAGGGTTTGAAATAAAAATATATGTGAAGAGGAAAAAGAAATATCCTAGGTTGATTTTTTTAAATGGCCATTTTGCTACATCTCAATGAGGGCCTGGGAGGTAGACCACCATGTGCAAAATACTCTCTTTCTGCCTACATCAGACTTACTGTCCACACAAGGCCTACATGCTCTATTTTTTTGGGGGGCAAAGGGGGAATATGTTAAGGCCTGTACTGAACCCTATCCACAGTGACCATTACAGATGACTGTCCCCTACTGAGAACAGACAGGCCTCAGAGGTGGTTTAACAAGGTCAGCTCTATCATTTGTTAAATGTGAGAAATCTTAGACAGACGTTCTAACCTCTCCATATGTTAATTATCTCATCTCTAAAGTGAAGATAATAAGAGCATCTATCGCATTAGGCATTAGGTTGCTATAAAATTTCATTGAAGTTGTGTAGGACAAAACTTAGCAGGGAATCTCAAATATAATAAATTCTTAATAAGTGTAACTATCATTTTTGTTAATAGGGTGAGGTACTTAGAATTTTTTATTTTAATAAAAATCGTTTCTAATAAAAAAGACAAACTAGATATTGTCATTTATTTGTGTTGAAAAATAGAAAATATTTCTGCACTTGCAGTATGAGAGAACTTTTGATTAAAAAGAAGAAAATTAAGGTATTCTGAGGTGCAGATTGAAGTCTGGGTCCCATGGTCATTTGCCAGTTTTCACCCTCATTTTGGGCTCTATCAATCAAGGGAAAAAAATAATTCAATTAGCTTCTCTACACAATTAGTATTAATTTTATATTTTAAATTGTTTCTTAGGTGTTCTTTCAAATGAACTATGATTGTATGCTTTCAGAAAAAACAAAACCCAATTTTGCCAGGGTAAGAAGGAAAAAGGTATAATATAATTGAATTGCCAATCAAGAAATGTGGAACAGTGAGACTGAGAACCATATGAAGGATGTTGAGATTTCATAGGTAATGAGGGATTTGCCCATCTTTCTGATTTAGTTTTAATAATATGCTATTTTCAGCAGAATGGCTAAGTATTTCTTTACATTAAAATGACCAGTGCTAAAGTATAATAAATGCATGTTAAAGAATAACCAAATGAGGAAATCAAAACAGTGTGGTATTGGCAAAAGAATAGGCAAATCAACAATAGAACAGGATACAAAATCCAAAAATAGATTCATGTAAATAGTAAACATACACAACTGGACTTTGACAAATGAACAAAGATAATACAATGAGGCAAAAAAATAACCTTTTTAACAAATGGAGCTAGAGCAATGAGACATCATGTGCAAAAAATGAATCTAGATACAGACCTAACATTCTTCACAAAAATTAACTCTAAATGGATGACTGACCCAAATGTAAAATGCAAAACTATAAAAATCCAAGAAGATAACATGGGAGAAAACCTAGATGATTTTGGGTTTGGTGGTAATTTCTTAGATAAAACACCAAATGCACAATTTGTGAATGAAAGAATTCATAAGCTATACTTAATTAAAATTTAAAGAAATCCAGGCAATAGAATATTATTCAACACTAAAATGAAATAAGCTATTAATCCATGAGAAGACATAGAAGAAACTTAAATGTGAATTACTTATTGAAAGAAGCCAATCTGAAAAGGCTACATACTCGTATGATTCCAAGTCTATAACATTCTAGAAAAGGCATAACTATGGAGACAGTAAAAGGATCAGTGATTGTCAGGGGTTAGGGGAGAGGGAGGGATGACTAAGAGCACAGAGGATTCTTTGGGAAGTGAACACACTCTGTATGATGATATAAAGGTGGATATGTATAGGTGGATATGTGCCATTACAAATTTGTCCAAACTCATAGAATATACAATACCAAGAGTCAACCCTAATATAAACTCTAGACTTTAGGTGATTATGATGTGTTGATGTAGGTTCATCAATTGTAACAAATGCACCACTGTGATGTGGATATTATAGTAGAAGAGGCTATAAAATATTGGGTCGTCAGGAAAGTAATGACGCATTTTTGCATTGAAAAACAGAAAAATACGTCATGACTTTCCTGATGACCCAATAGAATCCCTAGAAAAGAAGTCTTCATGGAGGAAGTAAGATGTTGATTAAATTTTCAAGGAATTATAGGCTGAACAGAATGGAAGAGATGATCATCCCAGATGTCAGAATTGTCACGGTATTTAAGTGTAGGTTAGGAAGAGAACTTGTAGATAGCAGACGTGCTGGTCAAATTCCAGATTCTGCATCTGTAAGCTGTGTGACTGATAAGTTAGATGATGTATCGGGAATCTTAAACACCTTCTGTTATTCGACCCTTATGAGAGCTTTAGAAAGCTGAAGTCATTAGCCTCATGTTATAAAAGAAGAAAATAAAGAATGAAAGAAACCAAGGTCAAATCCCTAATTATATGGCAAGCTGTAATTTGAGCCCAGATCTCTCTGGTTCTAAAATGATGCTTTTCCTACTATGATATCAAGCTGTCTTCCTTGTACACTCAGATATTGTGACATTTATTTCTGTATATATAATTTTGATCTTATTTAAAAAAATAAATATAAGATGTTTACGCATGGCTAATGGTCACAGTCTTGTTCTTTTTTGGAAAGGCAGTACTTTTTAGACAAATAATTGATAGTTATATTTATGTAACTCACAAGTCAAAACAATAAAGGACACACAGAGAAGTCTTGCCCCATCTTTGCCTTTTCTCCTCATTCTTTCCTCTACCCATTCTAGGTAACGGTTTCATTAGTTTCCTGATTGTCCTTCCACGAGCCTTTAACTCAAGCAACTATGAACATATAGTCCTTTCCTCCCTTTTACACTATCTATAAAGATCTGTACCTGCTCTTATTATTAGCAAGATCGGAGATCATCCTGTGTCAGTCACCAGATGTCCTCCTCATTTTTTTTTTATAGTTTCATAATAGTCCATTGTGTAGATGTGTTATAACTTATATAACTGGTATTCTGTCAAACTGTTCTGATCTTTTGGTATTACAAATAATGTCACAATAAGTAAGTTTATCAATATATAATTTCATACATGTGTAGCTATATTTGTGAAATAGATTTCCAGAAGTGAGATTATTGGACCAAAGGTATATATACACCTTCAGATCTAGTAGATATTTCCAGTTGCCCTTTTGAAAAGGTTTTACCATTTTGCATTTCTACCAGTGATATATCAGAGAGCCTCTTTCTCCATAACCTCAACAATAGAATGTGTTCTCAAATTTGTGGAGTTTTGACAATTTGATAGGTAAGAAATGGGATTTCAGTGTGGATTTTATATTTCTCTTTCTGTTAGTGAATGCTTGTTTTGGAACATCTTTTCATAAGATTGAGGGTCATTTGTATTTTATGCTCTGTGAACTGTCTGTCCATGTCCTTTTACCTATTTTCTATCATATTCATTGGTCTTTTCCTTCTCACTTTATAGGATTGCTTTATAAACTAAGAAAATTAATCTTTTTGTCTGGAATATGAGATGTAAGTATTTACCTTAGGTTTTCAATATGTAGTTTGCTTGGTGCATAATGTTTTATTGTAATGTAAAAGTTAGTATGTATGTGTGTGTGTGTGTGTGTGTGTGTGTGTGTGTGTGTGTGTGTTCAAATTCATCAATCTTTTCTTTTGTGGCTTCTGGATTTTAAGCCATAACGATAATAGGTCTTCCCTGCTCCATGGTTTTAAAGGAATTCTCCCTAGTTTTCTTCTTCTAAGAAGTCTCCACAAACATGAATTGTGTTCAGAATATAGAAATAATTCTTGCACTGCATTTTTTAGTGAAAGCAGTTTGTTTAAAGTTAACATGTAGTAAGCATGATGTCAGGCAGAGCACACACACAATGAATGGTAAGACTGGCCCTGTCTCTGAAGTGCTTACAGCTTCATCCTGATATGCTTTGTAGCAGGAAAGGGTTTAGTGCAGAGAGCTGTGACGGCTCAGATATGGGACACTGAGACTAACCTGGTGGTCTGTGAAGACTTTCTGCAAGAGAGGGACTCTAGGGAGACACAATGAGAGAGATGATTTATGAAAAAGAAAAAAAGAAAAAAACTAAACCAATACCATGGATGAACCGCATACAGCTTTCTTAATGGAGAATTTCATTTGTATATGAATTCAATAAGTATTTATTTCAAACAGTACATGTAAATATAACTAGAAATTTGATATATGCTGGCTTAGCTTGATTATGGGTTTAAGATAATTCTAAAGCTCTTTGTTGTATGGTCTTTGCTAATAACCGAGATAACCTTTTGACATTCTAATTCTGTCTCTGATTTAGATTATCTTTCTGTCAGATTCGTTCTTTCTATAACTGGCCAGAAAGTCTGTCCTGCCATTGATTTTCTCTGTAGCTCCTTTCTGCCTTTTTACTACAGAAAGTTAATGCTTAATTACCAAATTCACCTGTGAGCCAACCAATAAGAGAGGGCAGTTTAGCCTCCATTGGATTATTGATCAACCCTTTCTGCTCACTGTAATTGAATTATAGGATCACTGACAGAAAATGAGATCACTGGTAAATAAAACTGGTTTCGGGAAAATAGAAAACAATCACATTCAAATGTAGGGATGTAGACTCTGTGATGATTATGGAACATTCATGTGTCTAATATCAGACCTGGATTAGCTCTACCTGAGTGCTACCCACCGCTCTTTTCAAACCTGGGCTCACATGCCCCCAGAACATTGTTCTGCTCTCACCTCCAGAGAAGCCTTCCCCAATCTGTCCACATCCACGTCCCCCTCCCTAGCTCATCATTCTGTTGCTGACTATCCATGTTAATTTATATCCATAATTATCTTACTATCTATAATGATCATACTTGTTGATTTGGTTGTCTTCTGTCTCCTTCCCTTCTCTGCGGTATAAGCTCCATGAGAGCTAAGACTAGATCTTGTTTGTTACTTGCTGTATCCCGAGTGCCGATAACAGTGAGCAGTACATACTAGGTGCTCAATAAAAGCTTGCTGAATAAACAAGTACCAAACACTGTGCTCAAGCACTTTACCCTACAAGATGGCATACATTCTTAATTAACTAGGAATAAGGCCACTCTTCCTGTAAGAGATACTCTAGTATCTTATAAGATTATGGCAATCACATCAAGTTTTTGCTGTGAGAAAAATGTCACTCTGGTAATTATTTGTTTTTAACACCACCTATGGAAAATCCTGAAATGTAAGTCCACAGCTTAAATTAAAACAGAAGTTATTTGTGACAAAATGTGAATTCCGGTGTTCTTTCAATTTGTCTCATTTCTTTGGGAAAAAGGTTCAGTAGGGGACAGGTTTTACTCTACGAATAACAAGCAGCATTTAATTACAACAGACAGAATGGGAACAACATTATTTACACAGCAGTTACCAGAACTCTCTGATAACTTCTACTTAATCTCTGTCAGCTCTGAAGCTCTGGGTTCCTGCTTTTTATTGATACATCTGGAAGATTTACTTAACTTTTTTAGGCCCCAATTTATCATATAAAATAACAGTGCTCATTTCTTTGAAATAAATTCCCTAGCCAATGTAAGATAATGAATATAAAGGCATAATTTATATTTTTAAAATATTCTGACCTTTACTGCAAAATAAATCTGGGAAGTTTATTCTGCTGACATTTACATTAGGAACGAAACAAGATTCAAGTCCAGCTTCAGAGGTGATTGTTCACTTTATGGATTACAAAGTATGTAATTCTAAAATAAACGTTTCCAAATTGATTCTAATTGTTTGTCAGGTTACTTTGTTAAAGCATGTCAAACTAGTGATGTAAAAATGATTCATGAATTTTCCCACAGTGAAGATTTAATTTGGCAGGTGTGTTCAGGCACCAGACAGGAGAAGGCATAACAAATTGGAAAAAATTTCAAGTGGCAGGTGGGAGTTAGTGGATTAGAAGGTTCTCTGTTAAAATCATACTTTTAGTCATTGTTTGGGCTTTCTACAATATGTGTTTTGTAATTTTTTTTAGAAAAGAAAACATTTTAGAAAAGAATATAGCATGCAAATTACATAATTGTCTAAGTCAATATGTTTTTTATTTAAGTAATGTTACAAACAGCTAAAACTATAAATGCTGGGAATGAATGTAATTCAGCATGGAATCACATATTCAACTTTTTCTTTCAGATGTAATAAGTACTTAGAGAGCTGAAAACTGAAATGTTTGCTAGTTCTCTTTAATTTTTTAGAATTTTGTGCACAAAAGTGTTTCAAACTTGTCGTTACAAATTATATACCTTGGCGGCTTAATCTGCTTCTATTAACTAGGCCTGTCTTTTAATTTCCTTAGTTCCTATAAATCCTGGAAAGCTATAAAGAAAAGAGAAAATGAAGTAATTAAATACATAAAAGCTGGATCATAAATACTTAATTTGAATAAATACTTGAAATTCTAGTGTATGAGCTGCCACTAAAGCCCGAAATCTTCCTGATAATGTGCCATCTTTACTAAATCCATGATTCTAACCAATCAACTTTGACATCAAGCCAGAAATGAGTACTAATTGGAAGCTAACAAAGCAGACAAGGCTATATACGTTCAACAAGTCAAACATACTTTTCAGAGATGGGATGTGGGGAAGGATGGGAAAATATGGTGGAGTTAATTGTAGAAACACAGAGGACCATTAAAGTGGCAGTCTATCTAGGGGAATAAGGCCCAGGTGGGTGTGAAGGGAGCTGATGAGTGAGTAAGGTTTCTCTCTGAGAAGAAAGGATGATTGTAGGATGGCTGAAAAGCTAGGATCTCAAAAAATCCTTACATTCCCCTTAGGCCAGCTCAATAGTCCAGGAAAGCATTGTAGGTTATTTTGCTCTCATTTTAACTGTGGTAATTTACAAAATGCTTCCATTAACCAAATCTGAACTTTAGTAATCTAAAGAGGAATTCCCAATATCTCCCATCTTGCACCTTGAAAGGCACAGAGCAGTGCTTTTGTCACTCAGAAAAATCCAATATCCACAAATGAGAGATATACCTAGATAGATTTCTGCAGCCATCAAGAATCTGGAATAGTGTTCTGATTATCTATTGCTATGAAATAAACTCCCCCAAAGTTACTGGTCTAAAACTACAATTACTTCTATTGCTCATGAATCTGAAATTTGGACAGAGCTCATTCATGGCCACTCTGGTAGCTGAAAGGTTAGAGTGACTCAAGCTGGGGATTGGGATCGTTCGAAGCCTCATTTACTCACATGTCTGGGGGTTGATGGTGGCTGTTGGCCAGGACGTCAGCTAGGGTTGTTGGCTAGAATGTGTACACATGGCCTGACCCCTGTGACTGGTAAGCTTCCTCAGAGGAGGGTAGCTAGGTGTGAGGAGCCACTAGCTCAAGAGACAGGTGGGAAGGACGACCAGGTTCTTAAGTCTTAACTGGCACAGTATCACTTATGCTGTATTCTAGCGATCACAGAGCACGGGATCAAAGGAAGGGTCACAGCCCCTGCTTCTCAATGGGAGAAGTGTCAAAGAATTTCAGGACCATTTAAAACAAAAAAACAAAAAAACTACAGGTAACAATTTCATTGCCATTTCCTCAAGGATTAAGTTTTTCCTGAGGAATCTAAAATTATCCCATTACTCAATAAATTGTTCATACTTGTTGTTCAGATGTGGGCTGATGAAAACAATATGCAAATTATTTTAGTACTTAAAGTGTTTGAAGACCAGAGTTCAGAGCCATTGTACACATTTCACCTCATGAAGGCCTCACACGGTACAGTTTTTTTAAGGTGCTAGTCAAAATACTTTATTGAAATAATAATAAGTAAAGCCATGCTTCAAGTAGCATCAGCTGATTGTCATGGTGCCTGAGCGTCTATGATAGTAACCATAGAAGTCATATTGTAAGGTGCCTGGGCATCATCTACCTTTGGGATGGGAATTCATGTCAGAGACACATTTCATAAGAATCTATACTATATTATAATTCTTTTTTTTGTTTGTTTTTAAGATTGTATTGGTGAATTGGGGGGAGGGTAACAGCATTGGGGAATCGGGGAATGGGAACAGACAGGTAGACAAATTGTTGTTTTGTTCTTCAGTCTAGTTATGGAAGACGTCACTTCACTGGCCCATGTTGGTATGATCATTGTGCTCTTTCCGGGTGAGGGAATCGGTCGCCGGTCATTGGTCAGCTGCTCACAGCGGCTCCTGGTAGCTCACACTGGCTGCTGGCCGCTCAAGCTGGCTGCCAGCCACTCATGTAGCTCACGGCAGCCCACTGCAGCCCCGCTGCAGCCTATGCCGTGGCCGGCAACTCACAGCAGCCCAGCTCCAGGTCGAGCTGTTGTTCAGCATCTTAGCTGTAGAGGGCAGTGTCACTGACCCTCATATGTGGGATCCGAACCGCAGCCCTGCTGTTCAGAGCTGGCATCCCAAGTGAGCTCTTAACCAGCTGAGCCACTCGGCCGGCTCAATACTCTGTAATAATTCTTAGTGGTTACCACTTCCTCACAACTTTGAAAATTACTAAAGATGAATGCTGACTAGCTAAGAAAAAAAGGGAAATTAGAGGTGGCCATTAAAATGTCAGCATATCCATGGGCTACCGTGTGTAGCCAGCAGCCGCAGTGAGCGGCTGTCCAGAAGCCGGCAACTGATCTGCCTTGCCCGGGAAGAGCGCAATGATGGTGCCAACTTGGGCCAGTGAAGCAACGTCCTCCACAACTAGACTGAAGAACAAAAGGACAGCAACTTGTCTGTTCCCCTTCCCCAATTCCCCAGTGCTGTTCCCATCTCCTCAATTCCCGAATAAAAATCTTAAAAAAAAAAAGAGAAATCCTGTTTGTAAGACAAACTCTGAGAAAAGACTTTAAAAAAAAAATGGCGGCATATCATTAGCTGACCTCAAGATATGGGCGAATCATTGTGAAGTGTTTTCCTACAGCAGTATCCTTTGTATGTTTTCAGAGAAGACAGAGAATCATTTGGATTTAGACCCCTGGAGTCATTGGCAGGGATACTCTCTGATAATTGTGCTTTATACAGGGTTGTCTGCCCGAAGATAAGACCTAGATATGTGGGAAGCTTAACCATTCACATAACTGTAATTGTAAGATTTAGGTACAGATGTATTAATCTGGAATCTGAAGCTAATTAACTAATTATATTTGTATTGTAGATGACTAGGAAAGATAAATATTGATGGAGTTAACCCAGAAAAATTTCCCCGTAATTATATAAATGACTATTTTTTAATCACACAGAATGCTTTTGTATTCTAATTGACCCAAAACTAATCATGTTTTCTTCTTATATCTCAGGTTCCAAGGAGGATTTTAATCACAATCCTTGACTAGTCGCATACCATTCATTTAACATTTATTTCTTGGTTACCTATTTATACCTGGCCCTTTTCTAGACACTTGAGATACATCAGTGAACAAAACAAGATCGTTGCCTCTTGGAACTTAGATTCTGGCAGGGAGAGACAGATAATAAATAATACATTTATAATATAAACATAGTTATTATACATTTTATTTTTTGTTTATTAAGTGTACTTCTTTATATATGATATGTGATAGTTATTCTGTTTGCCCCCTCCCCAAACCCATTCTTTCCCTGTGCGTAGCCCTCCAGCTCCTTTGTCAGCTGGCTTCCGGTTACGTTTGGCGAACGTCAGGGAGAAGCCAGGTTGCTCCTTCCCACGTCCTCCCCGCTTGGGGCTGCATTTCCGGCAGGAGCCATGTGCCTGCCTAGCCACACAGCTTCTTGGGTGCCTTCTTCTTGCAAGCCTCCAGTTCTCTTCTGGGCTCCGACAGCACCATGTCCTCCTTTTGCCCTCTCTTCAGGTCTCTAGGTGTCTCAACGTTCATTTTTGGTTCCCTGAACCACAACTTACCAATTAGTCCTTTCATGAGTCTCCTTAGTTATGCTCCATTTCTGTCATCTGAGATATTTGGCTTTCTGCTAAGAGTCTAACTGATCATAATATTAAACTATGGGAAAGAGAGGAATGAAAGCAAGAGGAAGGGATGAGGTGCTGGAGTGCTGAGAGTGAGCCTCAATGACAACAGTGGTTTTCAGAGTGACTTTGACTTGAAGGAGTCCAAGCATTGCCATTATTTCATTCAATTTTTTGTTTCATTAATTTTTTCCCGTAGGCTCGCATTCCTAATTCAATTTCTATTCTACCCACAGGTAAATGCTCTTATTTTATGTATGTAATGCAGGTTCATATATAAATATATATATAATGTATATATGTATATATAAAGTGTGCATTGTGTATGTTATAGATCATGCACATATATAGATATACATATATGTATATATAATTAATTATATAATCAAATGTGTATACACACATATATAAATTATTATAAATATGTAATAGTTATTTATGGCCTACCTAGGTATGTGCATGACATATATACTGTCTACATGTGTGTGATATGTATCACACATGTATGTGTATATGTATATATGTATATATACATATATAATACATAATGCATATTTATATATACATATACACATGTATACACACATGTATATCCATGAATAGCATGGTATTCTATTTTGTAATTTGCATAAATAGTATCATGCTACAACTCATTTGGCTTAATTTATAACTCATTTATGTTTTTGAGATTTGTCCTTGATATAAATGTTTGCTAGCTGTTGTATTCTATAATTTGCATATAACATTTTGTTTATCTCTTCTTCAACTGATGACATTTAAACTATTTCCAACTCTTTATTATTGTAAGCAATTTTGGTTAACATCCTTGAACATGTCTCTTTGCATATCTAAATAAAATTTCACATTCTCAAAAAATTTGAAATTCTTAACTGGAGTAGAGCTTTCACTAAAAATATAATTCTAGAAAATAATATAAAATTAACAAAGAAAATAAATCAAACTCCATTTTACTGGATTCTAGGTAAACATGAATGCATTTTTTACTCATGTTTTTATTTTAAAAAGCAACATGCTGGTTCACATAAAAAATTCCTCAAATGTAAGTCATCCAGCCAAAATATCTTGAAGCACAAGATGTAAACACAATGAAAAGATTTTGAAATTTTTGACTATGCTATAACCAAGAGGAAAGGTGTTAGAGATCAAATGTATTCAGAGAACTGGAGATCATTTTAAATTATTTAATATGAGCCAGTGGTTTAAATTTATCAGTACCTGAGACTCACAAGTTGAATGAAAAAATGATAAATCCTTGAGGAATCTTGGAGCAAGTTTATTGTATCTTGTCTCTTGAATCTTACATGGCATGTTTCAATCTACAGAAGTTTTCAAGCAATGCTTATTGTGATCAGTAACGACCACCTTCAAGTGTTTTAAAGTGTCTTTAACATTGGCATCTGAAAGGAGAGTAAGTCATTGAGCTGTCAGCCCTTGAATAATCAGGATGAGTTAAGCAAACATAAACTGTGCTTCTTATTGGGCTAGCTAACATGTCTGGTGCCTTTTGGTGCAGTGCCAACAGAAAGTAGCCTTCTGCCAACAGAAAGACTTGAGAGAGGAATTACTGTGGATGTGCTAGGGCAGGTAGGACCATAGGAAGATGTGGCAAAGGTGCTCAGGCCCTAAGAGTTGCACAGAAACAGCCAGGGGCTGAGAGATATGAGTTCTGAGTGAGCTAACCAAGGATGGGTGGTTAACAAGAAGATAAGCAGAGTGACAAGGACCATGGATAACCAAGAGCTGGATGCACTCCCTACACCCCACTCACCTAAGCATTGCAAATATCACTGATTTATGAATAAATGAGAGTAAAGGTCCTCTTGCAACATGAATGCTATAGTTTGATTTTTGTTCCTTTTTCCCTCCTGCCAGCCAGACAAAAGAGACAATTGAAATAAAAAATTAAGGGTGCCTTTAAAAGGAAATAATATTATACTTCTCATATTCCTGAGTTTGTAGAGTAAGAGTTATTCATACTTGATGCTAGTAACTATGTGTTGACATTACTCAATAGTCTGAATTATGTGGTGGAATGTCCAGTGCTTCACTGAATTTGAAGACCCCCAAGCAATGTCCAAGAGGTGTTACCATGGGCATTTGCCACTTTTACACATTAGAACACTTAAACAGGGGAATCTAGATTAAAGATGCAACTGGTGTTAATTATGGAATAACACAGAAAACCAGAAATGCCCTTCAGCTCTGAAATATTTGAATGCTAGGACCAGATCTTCATATGACCTGCATTCAACACCGTGATCCTCATTCTCTCAGCTCTCCAGACTCTGGCCAGTAGTTCTCCATTACATTTTGAGCCTTACGCTTGCTTCTCCTAGATGTAAGTCTGAGTTTTGCTTCATCTGGTACCGGAAGTTAGCAGCTGCCATTAACTTCTGTAGTCTAGGGAGACAGTTGCCACTCAGTTCCTTCCGAGTTCTCCCCTTTCTCCTTTAAGAAACACACACCATTCTGAACCCTCTCAACCTTCCCAGAAGGCATGAACAAATTTTCCTCTCTGGAACTCTGTCACAAACTTGGCTCATATTCTGCTCTGATCATCAGCTCATCATCTCTTCCTAAGACCAATGTGAATGCACAAAGACACACCTCCAATAACCAGGGATTGTACAAGTGTTCTGTGGTACAGATTTCCATGTACCACAGGAAATAAAGCATCTGTGCATGATAAATACTTACCAGTAACATTACTTTTCCCCTTGGATCAATCCCTTTGGTGTTTTACACACACTGACATCATGTATACAAATTGTTAGCACGGACCTTCTCTTCACTTGTGAACTCCTACCAGCTTTTGAGTTTTTATGCCACTGTGGAGTCAGAACCTGGCAGATTTCCCAAATATCACTCAATTTGCTCATTTTATTTTTCTTTCACCAGTCAATAACCGACACATATTTTCACCTTAAGGACTCAACATGTAAGAAACAAACAGTTGGGGCTGGCCGAGTGGCTCAGTTGGTTAAGAGCTCACACAAGAGTTTGAGCTCTGAGCAACAGCGGTTCAATTCCCGGCCTGAGCTGAGCAGCTGCTGAGCTGACAACAGGTGGCAGGATGGCTCAGCTTAAAAAAAAAAAGAAAAAAGAAACAAACGGTTAGCAACATTGGCCACCTGATAACAAAGCAACTAATATAGTTTTATTTCTCATTGAGAGAAGAAAATACAGAGGGTGCAAAAAAAATGTATACACATTTTAGGAAAGGAAAACTGTATTAAAATTGTAATACTCAATATATACCGATAACAAAAGATGAATACAAGTCACGTTTGACTTCTGCCATTACAAGAGGTGCTCAAAGTTGTTAGCATCAGCTTCCAGACACTTCTGATTACGGCAAACTACTGCTTGAGCAACGTTGACCAAAGTGTCCACTTGTGTTCATTCTTTTGGCACCCCCAGTATGTTGTCTAAAGACACAGAAATAGAGAAAATGAATTGAAGTCAAGAAGATGCTGAAGACCGTTATGAAGTTGTATGGGAGGATGAGGGGATGCTGTAAAGACAGTACCAAAACCTGGCCTTTTGCTCCTGCCCCTCAAGCTACAGTCTCCCATTGGACACCCGTTTATCATGTGAATTCATTCTAGAAGGTTTTACTGGTAGAAGCAAACATCCAGGAATTGTCCAGATCACTATTTCTCTTCGAAAATTACCTCCTAAGTGCTTTGCTCTACGTTTGCACCAAATCAACTAGCCAGAATATTTCCTCTGTGACTTATTTTTCTCCAGTAACTTCTCTCTCTTTCCACTTTTTGTGGTTTAATATCATTTGTTACTTTGTAAATAATTTATATAGTAGACAATATTGATATTTCTGAGAAGTGTTTGATCTTTTCCAATATTTATAGGTTTTAAGATAGTAACAGCAAGTACAAGGTTTTCATTAATGTATCAGAGAATTTAAAATACCAGAACGAGTTGTTTCATTAAAACTTCAGGGTTCTATTTCCTTGAATTTGATTTGGTTCCATATTATTTTCAGCCTCTGGGCTGTAGAAGGGTTATAGGTCTGCTCTGATGAGTAATCAGTGGAACCCAGTTGGGGGCACAATGTGATAGCAACACGAATGACAGAGGTTTAGTGATAATCTCCTCGGGTGAAGGACAGAGCAAAGAAATTGGCAGGTTTGTACAATTAATTCCAAAGCTTTTGTACAAGCTAGAATTGAATTTTAAATCTCTTGCTCAGAAAAGTCAACAACAGTATGACATTCATCAATAATTCATCATTCTGAAAGTCCTTACAGCGTAACGAAGGGAGTACCAATTTGGAAACGAAGAAATATGGATTCTCACCCTACCTCTAGCATTTACTTAACGTGACTTTTAGTTTTCTATGCTTCAGTTTCCTGATATTTAAAGAGGAGTTGCTTACTATTTCATGAGACTAATGCTTATACTTTGAGTTTATTGTAGAACCATTGGTTATTTAAATATGTTTATAAGTAATTTGCACTTCACTTTGAATCCAGCATTCCCTACAAAAATGCAAAGAAACAAACAAACACACAAACAAAAACAATTGCTGCGCATTATTCTACATGTGTATTTTTCTTCTTTCGCATATGGATCTAACATCTTCACCTAGCTAGACTGTGAAAATTCACATATAACAAATGTTGAAAATTATTATATGGTCAATGAAGGTGTTTTATTTTTTAATGGTACAACTATACTATATAACTTGTAGAAGGCATACTCTGTGATTGTGAAATAGCAGTTTTATTCACTGGTAGCAGTTATGAATTAGTACCACCTGCCAAGTGCAGTTGTAAATGAAGGAACAAGATGAAAATGGAACATAGCTGTTCTTTCAAAATAATATAATCCACACATTTTTTTGGCAGAATTTCTTAACTCTTTCTACAACAAAGTTGGTTTGTGCTAAATAAATGTATCTGGATAATGTTTATTTTTGCTTCATAAGCATAAGATGTCTGATTGGCTAATCAATTCTGCTCAAGACTAGAACTTCATCTTACTCAATACAGTGGTCTAGAGAAGTTTTTTGTGTCCTAGTCATCATATATGTATTACAATAATTTAGTGGTATGTATGATGTGTTTGAAGACAATTTCAAGGGCTGGCCGAGTGGCTCAGTTGGTTAAGAGCTCACTCTAAGAGTTTGAGCTCTGAGCAACAGCAGTTCGAGTCCAGCCCGAGCTGAGCAGCAGCTGAGCTGCCAAAAGGTAGCAGGATGGCTCAGCTAAAAACAAACAAACAAAAAACAAAAAAAGAAGACAATTTCAAGATGAAAATTTAGGTACATTTTCATGTTCCCGGCTATAGAATCAATATGTTCCCCCTTTATAATAAGTTGGTGTTTTCTTTTTACTATGAATGAATTGAATTTGCTGATATCTATATTCAGAATTGGATTCTACCATGTATGGCAGAAAATAAAACAAATAATAGTAACTAAAGCAAGATATAAACTAATTTCCATCTCACATAAAGTAAGTGTGGAGGGAGAGAGCAAAGGAAACTTGCAAAACCTCAGAAATCCAGGCACCTTGCAATTCTCAGACCTCCCTTCTCTATGGTGTGATGTTTATCCTCATGTTCCAATGTGACTGCTAGAGATCCAGCCATCTATATCTTCATTCCAGACAGCAAGATGGGGGGGGGGGGAAGGATACAGCCGTTCTCTTGTAGGAAATTACCTAAAAGTCCCCACAACTTTTCTGCAACCATCCCATTAATTAGAACTTAATTACATAATTATATCTAGCTGCAAGTGAAGTGAGGAACTGTTGTACTTCTCTAGGTACCAATATGCCACGGTAAAGTAAGGATTAGATTACTGAAGACAAAGGGAGAGAATAGATGTTGGGAAGCCACTAGCAATTACTGCTACCATGTTCTTGGGCATGTTTCCAAAGGAAACCATGTTAAAAAAAATAAATGTATATATGGAAAGACAGATCCACCAGAGACACTCAGTAACCCTGCATCACACAATATATTTGCACAAATATCCACTTAAATACTCCATAAAGTTTCTTTTCAGTTAAAAATAATTTGCCTGATAAGAGAGCTCATTAACATATTAAGTAAAATTTTAAGGTCAAGATTTTCCTAATGCTTATATAGACATGTAGACAACCACATATGTCATAAAATTTGTCATGTCTAAAAAATTCAGCCAATAGAAAGGGTATGAGGTAAATTACAAATTAACCTGAATGAAAAGAAAAATAAATCCAGTCCTTACTATGTAATACATTATGGATATTATTATTTTGTGGTCCAACTTAGAGTTAAACCTGTGAATGCTCATTCATTGTTCTGACTTCAAATTCAGAGTCCACTAATATTTTTTGAGAGTCTATGCACTAAAAACTGAGCAAGATGCTTTTAACTCTGATTTCTCATTTAAAAGTCACACGATTCTGGGAAGTGTTATTAGACTGTATAGCTGCTGTGGACACCACAGCTGAGAACTCAGCTACATTAGCTGAGGTCACACACTGGATGAGAGGTAAAGTTCAAATTCAAATCTGACCCCCTGATATCATAGGCTTTTTTTACCCATGGCCAAACTGCCACTCGAGTAACTGATTCTAATGTTAAGCATTTAAAAAAGATATCTACATACAAATCTAATAGCTCCAAACTATAAGATACAGTGTAATGAGAGTCCTAGGTCTTAAAACATTTGATGTACAATGAGCTGCCCTTTATAATGTAACAAACATAGCAGCCTTGGAGTATGAGTAGCTATAATTCGGACTGCAAATATCGACAGGTTGGAGGAGAAGAAAGAACTTTGCAACAGAGACTTGAAATAACAAAGAACAAAAATACATTATTTAGTATTTCTCATTCAAGAATCCTAGAAAGCTGTATAAGCCCATAGAGCAGAGTTAGCAAACCTTGTTTGTCAAGGCCCCGATGGTAAATATTTTAGGGGTTACAGGTCTATATAGTTTTGATCATATATTCTTTATTTTCTGTTTGCGTGTTTGGTTTGTCTGCAATCCTTTAAAAATATAAAACAGACCCACGCCACATATGACCCCTTAACTGTAGTTGTCAATTCCTGCGGAGAAAAGTAATTATTCTTGCATTCAAACCAATTGCAAAAATCAAACTTCTTGGGTGAAGAGGTTGAGAAGAAAGTGGTCAAGCTAAAACATGAACCATAAGATTCACATTAAGGGCAGCAAGAAAGGGCTTGCTTCTGTGCTATCGGGGCCAATACTGGAACCTTTAACTTGTGTCCTAGTGCAAACATGGCAGCTGGCTTCTGCGGTTTACCACTCTTTTCTGGGTTTCCCACTGTATGAATAAGCTGTATTATTCTCGTTATATAGAGAGATAGATTCAGACTTGGAAAATTAAACTACTTATTCAAGGTGAGATAGATTTTAAGCAAATAGGGAACATAATAGAGAACTAAACAGAAGTAATCATATGGTTTTCATTGTTCTTTCTACTCAAAATGTACTTTCTTAGAGTAGTATATGATTTTTTTAGTAAGTATGAATATTTATGAAAGGTGTATTTCATTTTCTAAAGCCCTCAGAGATGACATTTTCTTGAACTCTCTCAATTTATTATTATGCATATTTCCATCACTTTTGTCAATGATTGATCCACTACAGCAAGCAGCTGCTATGGAGCAATCTGATTTGCATAACGAATGCCTTAAACTGTCAGAAGATAATGAAGTCACAACATCTTCTGTTTTCCTTTATTCAATTTGCTGAAAAATGAATAACTTAGTGAAGTTCACATTTTTGGCTTATCAAACTTCAAATTTAAAAAGATCCCATTTACACTCAGATTACATGTTGACCAAACCATATGCTCTCACAAGCCTGAAAATTTAGATCTTTCAGTGAGAGTAAATTTTTTGGTAGCACTTGAAAAGCTTTTACTTAGAGTATGACTGTGACAAAAATCAAGTGGTTTGTGGGTTTGCATCAGCTCCCAAAGGAAATTGATTGTATAGTACTGCAAAGTTATTTTAATTACCTTTAAATTCACGGTGGCTGGAATCACCAAAGAGCTCCCACCGTTAGAAAATTACATTATTGAGTATATCATCAAAAAGATCCCAACTACGAGCATTATTTTTATTAATTTTAACCTGTAACAATTCTGGTGCATGGTAATTAGTAGTGAACATAATAACTCAATTATGAGCTAATTATACTTCTTATGGTCACTCTGTCAGCTCAACAGTGCATTCTGCTTTCTGGCTTTTAGACTTGAAGCCAACCACATCAAGCAAGACTAAAGCAATAATAAAAGGAGAAATAAAATGCCACTGAATGTAATTGTTCCTCCTTATTCTAATTTGTCTTTAGTTCAAATGAGAAAACCTAAAAAACTAACTAGTCCCAGAGATAAATGTCATGATCTTTAAAAGCAATGGTTCCTGGGTTTTCTTCCCCTCTGGAAACTATCTGCTTAGGTTCAGAAAATAGGTAACAGGCATATAAGGCATAAATCTGACCATTTTTAAAGGACAAAGCAGCAGGAAGCTTGTTGATATTCTTTTTTTATTTTCTTCAAGCTGTAGGCTTGAGAGCCAGTTTCCCTGAGAATTGATTGCTTGTACAAAAGATGAACTTGAAACACACTCAGCTGTTGATGGAGGAGAAAAAAAGGTGATAAAGCATGAAAGACTACTTCTGTGCTGATATAGAATGAAGCTCATAGCAGTGAGTTTGTCTGATTATTAAGTTACATATGTTGACTTTATGCCTACATAAAGTACTCATGTGTTTTAAATTATTACCCTTCCTAAGGGGTGACCTTGGGAGAAGTGGCCTTTTGGACAAGTGTCCTAAGAAAGGAGGCATGTGACCTGGTCAGAGTGACTCAAGAGAGCAAACCTGGACCTCCATATTAAATAGGCATGATTCTGTAATTCACACCAATGCACACATGCAGCAATATAGACAACTAATACTTTTTTTAATTGTAAGGAAAACATGGAAGACCAATGTCTGGAGATGTTTATAAAAATAATGAACTAAAAAAATCAACCTTCTTTTATATTTGCCTTCTTTGGGCTGCAACATCTCAGGTCCATCCATACTTATATATTTTCCAATGATATTAAGAGTCCCAATAAAATGCTACTTTTTTGTGAGATTAAATATAAACTCAAGACTTAAATATAAACTCAATGTGTGTGTTTTCAATGAAGAGATTTTAACTAAAGCAAACCTTTGGTGTAAATATCATTTGGAAAATGCTTTATACAACCTTAATACCAACCAAATCAATATTTTGTTATTAAAACATCCTTTTAAAATGTTCTAAGACAAAATTAGCTTTTAAATTAATAGATACTGCCCAATAAGAGGAATTTAGTTATTTTGCAAGCCAGTAGCATATAAATTTTACATAATTCACTCTGTGTTTTTCAAAGTTACATGCATTATTGTAGTAATATTAGGTCTGGCCTTCTAGGAAGAGGAGTTTTTGTTCTTGTCATTTGTTTGTTTTTAAGACTTTATTTTGGGGGGTAAGTTTTAAGTTCACAGCAAAGCTGAGAGGGAGGTAAAGAGATTCCTCATATACCCCCTGACCAACACATACATGGCTTCCCCCATTATTTCATCCTTCACAAAGTGGCACATTTGTTGTAATTTGTAAACCTACATTGGTACATCACAATCAGGCCAAGTCCATAGTTTACCTTAGGGTTTATTCTTGGTGTCATATATTCTATGGATTTAGACAAATGTACTCGTATAATGACATGTACTCACCTTTACAATACATACAGAAAATGTTCACAGCATTAAAAAAAAACCCTGTGCTCCTCCTAGTCAGTCTTCTGTCTCTGATCTTTTTATTGTCTCCATAGTTTTGCCTTTTCCAGACTGTCATACAGTTGGAATCATACAGTATGCTGCTTTTTAGATTGGTCTTCTCACTTAGTAATATGCATTTAAGTTTCTTCCATATCTTTTCATGCCATGATAACACATTGCTTTTTAGCACCGAGTACCATTCCATTGTCTGGATGTACCACCTACTAAAGTAGATCTTCCAAGTTTTGGCAATTATGTGTAGAGCTACTGCAAAAATCCATGTGCAGGTTTTTGTATAGATATACATTTCTAACTCCTTTGGGTCAACACCAAGCAGTGAGATTGTTAGACCACATGGTAAGATTAGTTTTACAAGAAATTACCAAACTGTCTTCCAAAGTGGCCATACCATTTTTCATTCCCGCCAGTGATGAGTGAGAGTTCCTGTTGTTTCACATCCTTGTCTACATTTGCTGTTGTCAGTGTTCCAGACTTTGGCCATTCTTATAGGTGTGTAGAGGTATCTCACTATGGTTTCAACTTGCATTTCCCTGATGACATATGATGTGAAGCATCTTTTTATGTGCTTAGTTGCCATCTGCATATCTTCTTTGGTGAGATGTCTGTTAAGATCTTTGGCCCCCCCCTTTTTTTATCAGATTGTTTGTTTTCTTATTGAGTTTTAAGAGTTTTTCCTATTTTGGATAACAATTCTTTATCAGATATGTCCTTTGCAAATGTTTTTTCCCAGCCTGTGTGTGTCTTTTCATTCTCTTGACATATTCTTTCACAGAGCAAACATTTTAATTTTAATGAAACACAGCTTATTAATTCTTTCATTCATGGTTCCTGCCTTTGGTGTTGCATCTAAGAAGTCATCACCATACTCAAGGTCATTCATCTAAGTTTTCTGCTATACTACCTTCTAGGAGTTTTATAGTTTTGCATTTTACATCTAGGTCTGTCATCCACTTTGAGTTAATTTTTGTGAATGGTATAAGATCTGTGTCTACTTCTTTCTTTCTTTCTTTCTTTCTTTCTTTCTTTCTTTCTTTCTTTCTTNTTCCTTCCTTCCTTCCTTCCTTTCTTTCTTTCTTTCTTTCTTTCTTTCTTTCTTTCTTTCTTTCTTTCTTTCTTTCTTTCTTTCTTTCTTTCTTTCTTTCGCATGTGGATGTCCAGTTCCACCACCATTGATTGAAAAGATTGCCATTGCTCCATTGCATTGCTTTTGTTCCACTATCAAAGATCAGGCAACTACATTTGTGTGGGTTTATTTCTAGACTTTCTACACTGTTCAACTGATTGATTTGTCTTTTTTTTTCCACCAATACCACACTGTCCTGATTATGGAAGAGGATTATTTTTATTTTCACAAAATAAGCAAAATATTAAATTGGCTCAATATTTAGAATAGCACTATAAAAATTATATCAAAATAGATAATGAAATGTTTACCATAATTATGTGTTTTACTTATTTAGCAAATATTTACTGGACATCTGCTCTGTTTTACTCTGTACAATCTGTACTCTGTATTGTATTAGATGTTAGAGATTCAGTGAGTAATGTAACCGATATGACTCCTGTCCTCATGAAACCTTCCAGTTACATGAAATGTGGTTTATTGACATGTATTACATTTATACCCACATTTTTCTAATATGTCTATATGATGTATGGAATTAAATTATCTCTAAAATAAGCATAATGACCCAGACTAATCAATCAATAGCTTTAAGTAACCAGTAAGAGACATTTTGTAGTATCACCAGTCATAATAAGGAAAAATATCATTAATTCTATTCCAACTTCATGAGACCTAGTGGACACATGGCACTGCCTGGGTATAGGGTATGCAGATTCATAGACATACACACAACCCACCATATATACTGAACAATACTCCATGGTCTCTAAATGTGAAGGGAGTCCTAAACAGAACAAAGAGAAAGGGGAAAAATACATATTATATAATATATTATATATAAATATTTGAGGAAATGACTGCATTTTCTGCAATACTTCTGATATTGACCATTATACCAATGCTTATGAATTCCCACTTCCTCAGTTACATAATTATAATGGTCGATTCCATTATACATAGTCTTGATAAGTTCTAGGAAAATTAATTTTTTGTTTTGTAGCTTCTCAGGTTTCAAAGGGAACTCTTTCAAATCAGGTAGTATAAATTCCCACTGTATCCAATTCACATTAAAACTATTTTGTAATACATTTCTTCTTTGTTCCAGGCACTAGGATAGAAGCTGGGAATACACACCTGAAGATATTATGGTCCCTACCTTTGAGAGATCCACAGCCTAATGAGGAAAGAGACATACCTGGACTCAAATAATGAAAACAAGGTATCATAATACAGCTGTGTATGAGAAGTATGAAGGACCTGAGGAGGTGATGTGCTTACTCTTCCAGGAAAGTATTGACATTTGAGCTAAGTCTTCAAAGATGAGATGGAGTCCATCAAACAGACAGGAGGAGGGGGAGTGGCCATAAAAAAAGAATCACAGGGCCGAGTTGCATGTTGGTTAGGAGTTGGCTTGGGGCGCCAGCTCTGAGCATCAGGGCCCCAGTTCGGATCCCACGTGTGGGTCAGTGACGCTGCGCCCTCTACAGCTAAGATGGTGAACAACAGCTCGACCTGGAGCTGGGCTGCTGCGAGTCGCCGGTGTCCGCATAGGCTGCAGTGGGCTGCCGGGCTCCTGTGAGTGGCTGGAAGCCCCCAGAGCTGCCAAGAGCCTCTGTGAGCAGCCATCCAGTGGCCGGCAACCGATCTGCCTCACCCGGGAAGAGCACAATGATAATGCCAACATGGGGGCAGTGAAGCTATGTCCTCCACAACTAGACTGAAGAACAAAAGGACAGCAACTTGTCTGTACCCCTCCCCCAATTCCCCAATAAAATCTTTTTTTAAAAAAAGGAATCACATGGTAGCTGGGTTTGGCAACATAAACAGGTGCTGAAAAAGCTGTTTGGAAAATCTGTATTTCAGTTGGAGGTGAAGGACCTTGTCAATTGTCAGGCTTTCCTATAAGATGATCATCTAGCAAGCCAGCTGTTCTATTTTGAGACCTCTGATGATCATTATCAGCAGGCTTTTCTCTTGAGTATCATTTTCTGCAGAAGAGAATATTCCAGTCTCGTGCATGGTTAAGGTGGTATATGGTTGGATGTCAGACTATATGATCCAAGCAGAAGTACTCATGACATGTACTTAATCCCCCTTGTAGGCATGGTGACTACCTCCACCCCTACCTTCTTTTCCCAAGTGTTTTAAGGTTTATAGTCAACAGACTTACTTCTCATTGACTTTTCTGCTTTATTCTATCACAGACATAGGTTTCACTGTTGATGATCTTCTAGGTCAATAACCACGCATATATTACATTTTTACCTTCAAACATATGGGTTCCTCTCATGTACTACCATATGCATTTTAAAATTATTCTGATTTGTGAGTCTTAAGAAAGAAGCAGAAAAAAACATCCACCTGCATATTCGTTCTGCCATTTTTATTTGGAAAGCCTGGTTCCTTTTCCAAGTCCTAATAAAGTAGGCTTTTGGTAGCTACTTTGGAGCTTACCTACAATCAACAGCTACCTCTTCAGTCTTTGGTGCATTTATTTATTTGTGGGACTGCTTTTTTTCCCCCTATATTTGCCATTTTCTAGGAGTAGGTCCCCTTGTCATAGATCACTGTCATCGCTTCAGCAGTCTGACTCAGGCACAGTTTCCTTCAGTTCCTGACATTTAATTTGTATAGGCAAGAGGACAGGAATCCACAGATGTGGCTAAGTGTTCTCCCATAATGCCTTCACCCGTCTTCAAAATCTATTCCCTATTGCCATCATTTGAGCTACTGTCAGGCCAAAGACCACCTTGGTAGAAAAGATGAACAGGCATGTAGGAATAAAAGGGTTCTATTTCTTTTTGTCATTTTCTAAAACTTGATTATTAGTCCCAAGAAACAGATTATACCTTCCTTACTCTCTTGATTTTTCTGAATACAACTCATATCGTGCATGTTGGAGTCCTAGCACTTTCAATAAGCTTCAGCTCATTCGAAGATGGTGGTTCGTATGGCATAGTCCTTAAGACTACAGATTTTAGAGACAGACTACCTTCGTTTAAATACTGAGTCCATCACTTAAACCAGTTGTGTGACACTGAGGAAATTAGTTAACTTTGTTTCCTCATTTGCCAAATAAAGTTGATAGTGTCTGCTGCACAGAGCTTTTGAGAAATTCTTATGTGTAAACACGTGAAACGCTTCGCTCTGGACCTTGTCATTCACACAAGAAAATAGTTGAGGAAGAATCCAGTAAGAGTGCTTATGGCCTCAGCTATCTGTGCATACCAAGCTAAGAGCATGGGAAATATGCCAAGTGCATTTGAAACAGGAGTTACCGAAAGTTGGTAAGTAACACTTCAGAGGTTTCTTTGAACATTAGTAAGATTAGATTTATGATAGAAGTATGGTAATTGTAGGGTAATTTGCTGAATCCAAATCCAACTTCCTCCTGGTAAAGTGCCTTCCTGAAGACTGCTTCCGGGCTTGGGAAAAGCTGATCCCACCCCATCATCAGAGGTGAGCTCTGATTAGTTTAAGCCTATCAGTAGGTACCATCTACTAGCCTAATGTGATTGCCTACATATGAGCACGTGACCAGTTGAACACAAGAAAATGTGTATTGGGGCCTTGGAAGAAAGAACTTCTTGGGGCTAGCCGAGTGGCTCAGTTGGTTAAGAGTGAGAGCTCTGGGCCGGCCAAGTGGCGCGTTGGTTAAGAGCTGGCTTGGGATGCCAGAGGGCCCCGGTTTGGATCCCACTTATGAGGGCCAGTGACACTGCCCTCTACAACTAAGATGCTGAACAACAGCTCAACCTGGAGCTGGGCTGCCATGGGTTGCCGGCGACCTCATAAGCTGCAGCCCCTGCTGCAGTGGGTTGCCATGGGCTACCGTGTGTAGCCAGCAGCCAGCGTGAGCAGGCAGCAGCTGCTGTGAGCGGCTGTCCAGAAGCCGGTGACTGATCTGCCTCACCCGGGAAGAGAGCAATGATGGTGCCAACTTGGCCAGTGAAGCAACATCCTCCACAACTAGACTGAAGAACAAAAGGACAGCAACTTGTCTGTTCCCCTTCCCCCAATTCCCCAGCACTGTTCCC
>NW_017731366.1:7199413-7217772 GCF_001890085.2 Hipposideros armiger | reverse complement strand
CTCCACAACTAAGACTGAAGGACAGAAACTTGGCTGTTCCCCTTCCCCAATTCCCCAACACTATTCCCCTTCCCCCAATTCCCCAATAAAATCTTAAAAAAAGAAAGAAAGAAAGAAAGAAAACATCTTTGCTCTTACCAGAAATCCACAGAGGAATTCTATCTTATTGCTAGGTGTGAATATGGCCACTGGATGCAGTTGAAAGCCATTTGTAAATCTTTAGGATAACAAAACAGTCAAATCACAGGTTACATTGCTGAGCAACTGAAGCAAGCCTTATCTAGGGCTCAGACTAATTCTTGATTTTATTTTATATAAACCAATACATTATTTTTATTGCTTAACCTAGTTTGAGTTAGATTTTCCGTTAGTGGGCACCTAAGTGATACAATGATGAAATAGCGTTGCAACTTTGAAGGAAACGGGCAAATAAGGATTGTTTACTCTGAGGAAATATATCTGTGTGTTTAGAAATCCACAAATCAGAGGTTGTATGCATGAAGCAGCACACAGAGAAGCAGCTCATGTTGGTGAGGACAAAGCAGACAGAAGTGCTATGTTGTAAGTAAGTGATAGGCCACCCAGTCAGGGGAAGGAAATGAATGCTTCATTTCTGAAACACATCATTATTTTCATTCAACCAACTGCTAAATATTTCTGTAGATGGAGAATCCCAGCTGAGTTTAAGATGACATCCAGACTGCTGGCTATGTGAGACAGATGACTTCCTGGAGTAGATTGTCATGGCTTTATTCGAACTGAATAAAGAAGGGCTTTAAGGAGGAGTTCTAAAGCAATACAAGAGGGCTTTTGTATTATCAATCAAGAATAGGAGAGCAAACAGATTTACTTCTTTATTTATTCATTCATCTTTAGCAATGAACTATAGGAGAAAATGCTGAAGTTATAATTTGAAAGCTATTGTCTGGGATTATTAAACTTTTTTGATAATGTTCTGCTTTGGTCTGAATTATATCATCATGTAATATATCAGAGGTATATACATGGGCTGCTCTAATGACCAAACTTAGCTGAGGGTGCTGTGGAATGGGTGGGCACAGTGTGAATGGCAAAGGAGCACAGGACACCCTCTAAGGGGGTGAGGTGTAGGGAAGGCAGCCAGCGTTGCAGTCAACATTCAACTGAGAGTTGGGGCTGGGCTAACTGGGGGGCCAGTTTGGACATGAGTTGTGCTATAGAAATGCCAAGGAAAACAACCAATAGAGAGTGGTACGTTAGATGAGATACTTTGACACTGAATTAAGAAAAGAAAGTTGGATTGCTTTTCAAGTGATTTATGAGCGAGATTATGGAATTAGAGCTTCTCTCCCTTATAAATGTCTTTTTAGTGTTGGGATTAAGAAGGCTGAGTTAATGTATGTGAAGAATTCCCAACAAAACCTGGTACGGGGTAAGCACTACAAGTGTTAGCTATTAATGTTCTCAGTGAAGGGCAAAACATGCTGAATGCCAGAGGAAGAAAGTGCTGTGGGCCATAGGCCTGGGCCTGTGATTAGCCTCAACCTTGCATGGCCTGTCCAGATTCCTTTCTCAGGAATGGCCACTCTTCAGCATCAGGCCACTTCCTCTGAAGCCCTTAACTCCACAGACAGAGATGTGAGTACAGATAGACAGAGATCCATGTCACGGGGCAGCATAAGGTCACTCCCTTTCAAGTTTATGAAAGACATTTGGCCATATGCCCTTGCAAGGCCTGAGAGCTTAGGCTTCTTGGTCTTGAGTGCCAGGAGTACACTCCAGGTGCAATGCATGGTGTCAGGTGTGGGACTTCTGGAAGAGCTGTGAGGTAGGTAGGTCACGGGCACTGTGTGGGGAGTCTGTATAGACCCCAAACTCCAGCTGGAGCAGCATTATCAGTCAGTATCATCCCGGTCCATTCTAAACATTAAACCGTTCCTGTCTACGGCAGGCTCCCAGGACAGGTCCCATGGTGACTGGCCTCCATCAGAGAACACCTGGAGTAAAAACAAGGTGGTGACTGACTCACCTCAGCTGAATGGTGTAGAGCAGTGGTTCTCAACTTGTGGGTCGCAACCCCTTTGGGGGTCGAACGACCCTTTCACAGGGGTCGCCGAGTACTCGTATGTGGGTGTATCTGCATGTGGGCCTGGAGACGGATAGAGGAGCGGTGTCTCGGTTCCTAAAACCATCGAAAATATGTGTTTTCCGATGATCTTAGGCGACCCCTGTGAAAGGTTGAGAACCGCTGGTGTAGAGGGTAGAAGGAAAGATAAAAGCAAAAACTGCAAGCAAAGAGAAGGTGTTTGTTCTTCCTTCCAAAAGAATGGACAGGGCTGGAGAAAAGAAAAGTCGCACTGAATGGGGTTTAAGGGACTGTGGCTTTTACAGAAGCATTCCAGAAAGGTGGTGTTTTCAGAGAGTTTAAGGATTCAAATGACCATAGGCATTTTTTTTTGTCATTGTCAATATATTTGCATATCATGATGGCAGAAAAGAAATATAGAAAAATATAAGGAATGTAAAATATTACGCACTGAACAAGCAGCATGATTTGAGTCAGGATGCCTTAGGCTGCTAAGGAGAAGTCAGTAGGTTTAGGGTCAGATTTAAGGAGTGGGAACTCCCCACCTTCACTGCTTCTGTATCATTGCTCTGACTAGGTTGGTCAGGGCAAACCTTGCCTATAATGGTGGCCTGGCAGACATTGAAAGGAACCAGCAAACCTCATTCTAAGCTGATTCCGATTAGATCCTGAAGCAGAAAAGAACCAGACTACCTGGATCTAAACAACTGGTGTATGGAGATGGCTCCCTGCAGGCATTACATCAAAGTCTGCTCCATGTGACCCACAAATCCTGGGGATCACAACTTGAGCCCTTTCCTATTGAGAAAGGACTCTTGAGATGTGGTTTCTCTGAAATACGTTTCAACAAGCAAACAAAATATGCTATTATTCCTAGGGGAATGCCCCCCCCACCCCAAGATTTAGTAAAAGTTTCTAGGAACTCTATACCTAGAGCTGAACTACAATGGAACTAAGAGATAAGACAGATTTCCTAAACATTACAATCAATAACCGCCTCCTCACTCCTATTTCTTGACAGTTGGGTAAGAGCCTTAGCTGCTTTTCTCTGTTTTGGTTACAAGAGGGCAAAAATATCCACCTCCTTTCATGGAAAACTCAGATGGCTACTGGCTACTGTATGCCTTTGGTATAAACATTGAGACAGAAAATCAGTGATGGACTATGGATGTAGGATCGGGATTGTGGGCAAGTCATCAGCTCTGGCTATAAAGTGTGGGTATTATAGAAAGTCATAAGAGCACTGTGATTAGGACCCAGTTTTGGTGGTGGGTTATGGGAGATTTCATCCAGTTTCTAAAGTGTGACTGGAGATAAGTGTTTGGGTGAAGGCAGTATACCCCACCACAGGACACTAACACACAGAGGCAAGAATAACAAGTGGCTTCCCAGTCAGGCGCCAGAAAGTTCTGCCCTACCCAGGCAGAATCAGTAGATAACTCTAGGGATGAGGGAAGGGTGTTATCAAAACCAAGGGGAGGAGGCACAGCAGTGTGAAGAAAGAGAAAGAAATCTTGAGGGAGAGGGTCCAGGAGAGATGGTCCCTGCTGACGGAAGGTAAAGGGCACTCCATGAGGGATGTGCCAAGAATCCAGGGCTAAAGCCCCGTGCCCAGGGCAAGTTAAATAGAACAAAGAAGCCAGTCCTAATGCTTTGTCCCAAAAGAACTCTTGATGGATTATTATAGATCCCTTCATCCTAAAGTAGATCATTCTCCAGGATTGCGTGTGTGTGTGTGTGTGTGTGTGTGTGTGACTTGCTAAAGATAAGCCCTTATGTTACCATTCCATGTTAGTGCAAGAGTAACACTTAACACATCTGCTTCTGTTCTTTTCTAATTGGCCCATGACCATAAAGGTGTTGGGTTAGAAAGAGCGAACATGAGGGATAAGGCTTGCTTTTAGGAGGAGGGTCTGGAGTTCACGATATTTAAACTCTGACATTCTCAACCTCACAAAATCCCAGATTCCCAAATACCTTATTGGCATAAACTTCCACCATTCCCAGGTACAGGAGGAGAGGCAATAAAGAATATATTTATGGTCATCACTCCAAGTCTTCATATATAGAAGAGTGGACAATAAAATTTGGTGCCCAACAAGCTCCCTACTCTCTCCAGCTTGGTGTGATAACCCTGGGTAATTATCATGTAAGTGAGGTCAAGATAGAAATGTACTCTGCATGGGGATCTGAGGTACAAAGCCTGGTAAAACCTCTTTAAGAGCTTCCACCTGTAACAGTGATACAATAATAAACTGTACTCTCAAGTAAGCCCAAGACAGAGACCATTACAACCTGTATCTCACATTTTGTTTACTTATTTTATTTTATTTTATTTTATTTGTTTATTTTAATTGGGGAATTGGGGGAGTGGAACAGTGTTGGGGAATTGGGGAGGGGGAGTAGCCAAGTTGCTGTTCTTCAATCTTAGTTGTGGAGGGCGCCAGTTGCCATCTGGCTGTTCATCAACAGCTCGTGGCCTCTAAGCTCAAGGTGCTGTGTTTCAAACTTAGTTGCTGATGGGCACAGCCACCATCCCATGCGAGATTCAAACCAGCAGTCTTGTTGTTTAGAGTGCATGTTCTATCCACTGAGCCATCTGAGTGGTAGCTCAGCTCAAGGTGCCGAGTTCAGTCTTAGTTGCAGGTGGGCATAGCCCACCATGGAACAGGCAGTCTTGTTAGGAGCACGTGCTCCCACCAGCCAAGCTATCCTGCCACCTGTTGGCAGCTCAGGGGCAGCTCAGCTTGGGTGCAGCGTCACTGGCCCTTGTGGGAATTGAACTGGCGGCTCTGTTGCTCAGAGATTGTGCTCTTAAGCCAACTCTTAACCAACTGAGCCACTCAGCAGGCCCTATATCTCACATTTTAGAAGTAGTTAGTGGATGTGTCAGGTAGATACCGAAGTGTTTGCTACTATGGCCACAAAACAAAGCCCCACAGCTTAGGAGAGGTTTTTAACATAAAGCAATAATAAAAGACAGTTGAAACTCATATAGTCCTTACTTTGTGCCAGGCATTGTTCTAACACTTCACATTTGCAGTTTTAACACATTTAATCCTCACAATACCCCTATATAGGGAAGGAGAAGAGAGTGTGCCAGCTAAAGGAAAAATACTCCAAGGCCCAGGATGTGCGTGTGTATTTGTGCACGTGTTTGCATGTGTGTGTGTGTGTGTGTGTGTGTGTGTGTGACAGAGAGACTGTGTATCTTCCATAATAATCAGATGTATAGATTTACCTGTTTTGTCCCTCAGTCTTCTTTAATAATTACATTAAAGCAACATTCAACAGATTTACCAGTTTCGAAGAAAATAGATTCTTCCTAGACCCTGTCAGATGGCCTCTTGAACCTCAAACTCAACAGCCTGTATCTTAATACTCTCTCTCCTTCTCCCCTCACTGCTGTGTGTGTGTGTGTGTGTGTGTTAGTTATCATGAGTGAGTGAATGAGTGAAAATATCTGTACACATATATATATAATTAATTAAAGCATCATGACATAGTTGAGGTAGTAGAACTGAGCCTAGTGTAAATAAAAGTATGACCTTTTGGATAAAATATTCCTAGGTTCAAATTCCAGCTTTGGGCAGGTTATATAATCTCTCTGAATCTCTTCATTTATATAATGGGTGTACTAATGTTGATCTCATAAGAATGTTATCACAATTGGATAACAAGTAGAAAGTACTTAACTTCATGCCTGGTAGATAGTAGGCATTTTTAAAAAGGTAGCAAGTTACTAAGAATCTAGTTGTCAAATCCCAGCTCCACTCTCTATTAATTCTGTGTGGCCTTGGGCAAGACACTGATTCGGTCTGCCTTGGTTTGCCCCAGAACCTGTCCTACCCAGAGAACAAACACACACAAGACCTACAACACAGTGCCTGACACACAGGAAGCGCTGAATAAATGATTGTTACTGTAATTACCATCACTACTTTCCATCAATATTACTTTCCAAATATATTCTTGTTTGGCACATCTGCCACATAAATATGTTATTTATGTTTGAAAGGTCAGCTTTCTGAAAGAAATTAGATAATTTTTCAGCTGTAACACACCTTTATTTATTCCAGGATGCAGTGAAGCCTTTCTTTTAAAAACCACATCCAGTTACAGGTGACTGCCACAAGATGGCTCCCGATCAGCTCTATTACTAACCAAGTGTTAAATCACCTTCCTGGAAGTTGTTTTTCAAGAAATACCACGAAAACAACTGTGCTTTTGTTTGTTTTACAAAGAAGCATGGCACTCTAAAAGACGGGCTTCTTCATCTTTTTCTATTTTTTTCCTGTGTCCTTGTTACAGGCAGGCACCATTTCAATTGAAGAATATACAGAGCGTGGCAAAAAAGTGTATATACATTTTAAGAAAGGAAAAAACTGTATTAAAATTATACTACTCAATATATACCAATAACAAAAGATGAATACAAGTCATGTGTATACATTTCCTTGCCACCCCCAGTGTATTCAGACATAGCCCTAAAGATAATTTGATCATGGTTGATATTCACTCAGTCATATCATGTTGCTATATTGATATTACTGTCTCAAATTGTACTTTTGAGACAGTAATATAATCATTTAGATTTGGATGCTATCTAGTATTTTCACAAATAATACCAAAAAAAGCCTAGTTTTTAAGAGATATCAGAATGAAGGACTGATTTTTTGTTTTGTTTTAGAAGATTGATTTCAGGACAATTCCGTTTTTGAGCTTTACTTTTCAAATTAAATGAAATGTATGGGGCTTTCAACAATGTTTTTTATGGTATTTGCTTTCACTGTTGAAGATCCCAAGTGCTTCAGATAAATGTATTTAAGAGACACGGAGAGGTACAGGTATAGCTGAACCATCAGTGTGTATGGTCTCAGTGCTGCCTTAGTTTACACGGGAATTGTTTTCAGTTTGAAATGCTGCAACCATTAATTGTGGGAAAAGATGTTTTCTCATTGATCTCTCCTGAATGCATGAGTGAGATTCTGACACTGCTGTTTAATCCTCCCTGCAGGCTTACTGTTGGGAGTTTATTTTTAGCTTTTTTTATTTCTTCTAGAAATTTGAGTTCTGCTGTTTCACTCTTCCTGAGAAAATTGCTGGCTCATTACTTAGCATAACTCCAGCATGGACTTCTAGATCAATTGTGAAAATGTTGCTTTCTGGCCCCCCATTTTCATTTTTAATTGGCTTCAGTAAGAGGTGTATGTTATGCGTGTAAATTTCATAATATATAATACTTTTACATAAGCAAAGTCCCCTTCTGAGTAGGATAGTCAGAACACAACACAGACAGAGACACACACATGCACACACATGTGTGTAAGCACCATTTCTTTGGCATTTTTATTTTATGTCTATGCGTTATGCTATCTTATTTACATCTGGATTTGAGCATGGGATTCGTGCAGCACCTCTCGAGAAGGTTTGTAAGCCAGTTTACCACAGTTCTGCTCCTGTCCCTCTGCTGTCAGCTTCATTCATTCATTCATACATTCTGACTGCACTCAGTGCATTTGAGGTTGTGACTCTTGCCTTAAGGGTTCTGAAGAATCAGGGTGGGATGACCACGTGCATCTCGTAGAAAGGAAGGTGGGACAGAGTTTGTCTTCTGAATGGGTAATTAATTCATAGGCTAGGGGCCAGTTTGGCTTTAAGGGGATTAAACAAGGCTTTAGGACCTCATGGTCAGAAGTATAAATGAGATAAACAATTCTTCCACCTGCACTTCTGTGTCTCTCTCCTTCACTTTTCACAGCATTTAGAACAGAAAGAAGCATGTGTAGTTTGGAAAGCCTATGTGATCATGAACATGAGACAATTAAATATTAGAGCTCAACTGTGGGGCTCTCTGCAGCACAACTCAAGAAGCAACAGGGAGTGTAATTGTTTCTATGCAATGGAGGAGCCGCTCAGGTTACAACAAATTCAGGAATTGTTCTGCCAAAATCCAGAACAGGATGAGACACTCTCAGTGGAGGACCAATCAGAGATCTGGAATACGGCACAAAAATATGCCATTTCAGAAGAATAAGTAGCTAGGGCAAGCATTTTGTTAATAAAGTTGGGAGCAGAAAGAACTTCATTAAGGTTTATGCAATTCTGACCACAGCTAGCTATAGCATAGACAGAGTAACTCTTGAGTAATTGCAGATGGAGAGAGAATTCTCTTTAACTAGTGATTAAGTCAATGACATAAAAAAGCAGCCTACTGGGGATCAGCTGAGGGTATAAATCCAGGACAAAGAACAAACGAAAAGGTAGACTATACCATTTAATCAGGTTGCATATTTCTCTTTTGTTCATGGGGGTGAGTTTGTGTGTAGATAAAATATATTTGTAAAACATGCTTAAGTCAATTAACCTAGAAATGCCCTAACATTCACAACTCTTAATTCAGTCATTGTTGTAACTCCATTATCAAATATCTTCCAGATGCATCAATGAAAGAAAACTACACTTGCTACCTCAATTGGGTTTTCTTGTCACCTTATTTTTACCTGGCCGTAGGTGGCTTACAACATAGAAACACTAAAAATTGCCAAACAAAGTTGGCAGGGGCCAGGGTGAGACCAGCAAGGTGCAAAATTTAAGGTGGCACTCACTTTCCTGGTTGTGCAAGTGCAAGGTCAGCATCTGATAGTGAGTGCCACCTTAAATTTTGCATCCTTATTTCCTCCTGTGCCTCACCTTAATCCTAGTTCAAGCTTCATGGGTTCTGTCCCCATATTTGCCTTTTCATCAAGTCCAAGTGGGACATATTTGGTATTGTTGCCACTATTTTCAGGAGAAAACTTGGCAGGAAAAACTGGATTCTTCATCTAAGACATTGCCAACATGTCTCCTTCCACCACCGGCTGTTCTGTGAGACAGAAAGTCAAGTTCAGCTGTCTGATTCCACCCACCCCAGCAGCTGCTTGGACCTGCTCCAGGCAGTACACAACAGGTGTGTGTGTACACCAGAGAAATGAGAAAAATGTTTTTGAGACTTGTCAAGAACCTATGCTGTTCTTTAGACATTTTTCTATGAAAACCTCTTTATAATGTTAATCCTTATTGTTAATAGAACTGGATGATGTAACACTTATACGTTTCAAAAGCAATTAAAAACACCTATTAGTTGTTTGATACTGATAGATATGATATCCCAGTCTTGAAAATAAAAAAGGACCTAAACAGATTATTTTACTGAATTATGTATATTTAGAGCTGAAAGAAAACTTAGCAAACTTCTGTTTCACCATTTAAATTTTATATACTTTTGAAAGGTACATTTGATTGCAAAATAAAATTTTCCTGGAAGCATTGTGAGAAATATTCAAATGCCCTTAACAATTCAATTAAATGTAAGTATGTGAAAGTTTACACTGCACCAAGGTAAATAAAATTAGAGTTAAGAGATATAATACCCATGTGTCTTTTCAGAGTGATAGTGTAGGAAAAGAAATGACAGTTCTAAAACCTAATGTGATTGGATTTTGTGGGAGAAATAAAGTTAATGAATCATCGGTTACATCAGAAAATTGCCCAAGCAAAGAACACTCTAAGCCCATAAAGAGTGGAAATCACCCAGAGTTTCTCTATTACCTAAAACAGGATAATGGGGAGTAAAGCCAAGATTTTTATAGATTATAAATCTATAATGAATCTAGCAGGATTTTCAATTGGATCCTTTCAGATGCTCAAAGGCAGTAAAATTAGAAAGATAAAATATATTTTCTACATTAAACACATTTCAGGAAGGACTGAGTATCTCTTTCTAAGTCCCAAGTGTTATCTCATGACATTAGTAATTCAACATACTGAAATCAACCTAGTAGTATAAAATACACCATGAAATAATAACTGGTGGTAAATGTCTGGATTTCACTCAATTCAAAGTAATGAAGTGTCTTGGGAAACTTTTGCAGATATGCAAACCATCTTTCAGCAGCCATTTAAAATCAATATTTTAAAATTATATTTAATATAGTCTCCCATTGGTACATATTAATTGAGATAAAATCAGCAAAGCAACATATCCATTAGAATGTATTTATAAAAATTTCAGATTTAAAATTTTAAACTATCATTTCAATCACTTCAAATAAAAAGGAAAAAATGTTTGAAATACTAAATGAAAACTAATTTAAAATAAAGTGGGTTTTTTTCAGATTATATAAGAAATACATGTTTCTTTTAGAAAATACAGGAATTAGGAAGGACGGGAAGGAGGGAGTGAGGGAGGGAGGAAAAGAGGAAGTGTGAGAGAGAAAAGTAAGCAAAAATGCATGTATCCCCACTGAGCAGGTTTGAAGTGGCCTAAACATTCTAAACATGACCAAGACTCAAGCATGCATAGACAATTATGCTTTTTCAACTTTCAGTAAATCAGAGGTTTTTGTTTGTTTTGATTTTTGATGTTCTACAATTGCCTTCTCCTTCCTACTTCTAGATTTGTAATGCCTTTCATATATATTTTATGTGAGGTTTCAAAAATTTTAAACAATAAAGTGAACAGCATAAAGGTAAATTATTGGATTGAGATTCAGGGTATGTAAAACCTAGGCCTCGGTTGGTCTGTAAATGAGACGTAAGGTTGGCCTGGTCTCACAGGCCCTTCAATCAGATACTCAGATTTGTTGGAAACCCTCTAGATCCGTTATAAACTTCATCCAATTTCTGAAAATTATTTTTAATTTTCTGTATCGCGGTCATCACTACCTGATATTTTTTTACTTGTTTGGTTACTGTCTGTATCGCCAAACTAGAATGTGGACTCCAAGAGATTAGATTCAGGCCATTATCCGTCTTGTTCACTGCTACATACACAGCACCAAGATAGTATGTAATAAGAGGTCAATAAAAGCCCTATATAACCTAAATATAAAGTAAACTTTTCTCCAAAATTTCTAGAAAATAAAATAACCACCTAAACTTGAGTCCTTATGCAGTTTTTCATGTTATGGATTGCTATCATAAGGCATAAAATACTGCTTAGGATAATAACCACATTAGCCAGAGACTACTCTACAATGGTTTTGCTACAATTAATGCTAAGTTTGATGTTTACAAAGATCATCTGTAAGAATTAGTAAAAGGAAGACAAAAAAAAGTTAAAAATTTCAATATTTATTCCTGGGTTTTGACATTACTTTTGCAAAAGTTAGAGGCCATTATAAATAACACTTTTAAAGTTTACTTTAAAAAACAATAATGGTTATTGTATATGAGGATTAAGAATATACCTATAAAATCTAAAGGAAGAGTAAAAATGAAAATAAAGCTATACTAAGCTATGTGAATGGGAACTCCAGTGTCAACATCACACATACAACCATGCAATACTGTATCTCAAAACAACTGCCATATAAGCGAACTGCTATGATGATTTAAAAATACTTTACTGATGATAAAGACACTGATGTCAAAGATGCACTTGAAGAGGCTGAATAATTGTTTTAATGTACCTGGGGAGAAAAATCAATATTTCTAAGTTATTTTATTTAGAGAATATGTAATTTAAATATATGTATGACTAGAGTAATAAGTTAAATTCAGTAAGTAGAAAATTCCCTGTTTCATCAACCCTTTTTCAGGTTACATTTTCACAAGAGACAAAAGATTTATTTGGTGAAAGCTTCTCACTGGAATAAAACTAAGTCTATTTTTCAATGTATCCTGCTATGTATTGTGTGGTATTTCAATATGAAATTGTATTCTTTTCAGTTCTGTATAACACTACACTATCTTTAACTTTTGGTGCTAAGTTATTTTTCCTATTCTCTTTTTCAAAAACTCCTGGTAAACAAGTTTTGGAGCCTTTCCATAGTGTTTCTGTCTCTTAACTGTTGTTTCTTATGTATTTTTCAATGCCTTACATCCTGGGGCTGGATTCTGTGTATATTTTTCAGTACCTTTTTCCTCATATTTAAAAATGTCCTCTTCAACTGTATTTCATCTTGAGTTAATACTGTTTATTATATTTTCTACAATAATATTTTTCATTTCCAGGGTTTTACTTGATTCTTTTCTATATGCTACTACTTTTGTTTTTCATAATCCTTATATTCTTAGGATTGCTAGTCTTTCTTTTATCTCTCTGCACAATCTTGTTAAAAATCTTAAACACAGTTATTTTCATTTTTCAGATTGCTTTATTTTTTCATTTCATCCCCAGTGATTATATATCCCAATCTTTAATTGTTTGTTTTCTAGCTATAAAATTCCTGATGTACTTTAGAATTTTGGTTTTCAAGCTCATTTTGCCAAAAGGTTGTGTTTTTTTCTCCCATGTTCTTTGATTGGTTTTTTAATGTACCCTCTTTATATTTACCTCTCCGAGTGACTTACAACCTAGACAACTGGGGACCCCAATCCAGAATGAGGTCCTCTGACTATGAGCTTACCCAAGAAAGATACTGAGGGCAAATGAATGTTCAAGCACTGTGCCAGTGGGCAGATTGGCATAAGTCGGGTGCAAGATAGTTTTAACTTTCTCCCTCATCCTAGTTAAGTGACTTTACATTAGCTGTAGCCTTAGTTGTTGGTCAAAAGTCTTTATTTTTATAAAGGCTCTCGTAGGCTGGGGAGCTCCTTACCCCAGGCCTTTATTTCAAACTATGGGCCAGGTTCTGGTCCTCTCTTTTTCTTAAATCACAAGAGCTAAATTTATAGCCATGTCTGCAGCTTCTGTTCCAGGGTCTCAGTAGGCTCACTTTTATCCCAGTATCTTTCCAGCAAAGCTACTGATATTGTTTCTGAGCAATGCTGTATCTTTTCTCTTCATATTGTAACTGTCATTGTTATGTGTTTGCAGTATAAGGGTTAAAAGGGTCTCAGTGATGAATGGTACCAACAAGAGAGTTTTAATCAAAAGGAACAAAAGTAGAAGATTCTTTATACCTAAAGTAAATCGACTTTTCTCCACATATAATGCAAATCCAGAGACTTGTCTTATTTGACTGTATCACCAGCTCTTAGAATGTTCAAGGTATACAGTAGGAACTTAACATTTCTCAACTGAGTGATTTGCTGTTCATCACTGTGTTGATGAGGCAAAGAAGAGGGAAGAACAAGAGGAATAAAATTAGCACAGGACTGTATGATGTTGTCTTTGATTCATTGATAGTCTAGTGCAGGGGTCGGCAAACTCTGGCTCGCGAGCCACATGCAGCTCTTTGGGTATGTTCCGTCTCAAAAGTTTGCTGACCCCTGGAAGAGCCAATCCTGTCCCTCACAACAATTGAAAAATTATTCGAGAGCCATAAATATATTTTTACATAATAACCATTATGTGAATAATATCCTGTAAAATTTTTATAAATGAAACTATGATAGCTTTACTTTCATTTTCAATTTTACTTCAGAGCCTGCGGCTAGTGACCCACAATTTGCTCACCCCTGGCAGCTCTTCCGTCTCAAAAGTTTGCCGCCCCCTGGTCTAGGGGAAGTGGCAATGCTAATCTACATGTAACAATATACAGTATAAGACGATATGAAATAAATTTCTCAACTGGATCATGCTAACTATCCATGTGCGAAGTGCCACGGTATTCGATAAATTTACAAAAAATATCCAGCCATAATTTTGAATAGAAGATAGAGCAGGCAGAGATGTAAATAATTGCTATAGATTTTTAAATTAGGAGGAGGGTTGTATAGGAAAGGGGAGAATTATTAGCTGTTTCATTGGTTATATTTAGTTCCCGGTAGCCAGAAGGATGTGGTCACAACTTTAGGGAAATAGTATGTAACAGTACAAGGTCACTCGGATAGATAGTAAATGTCAGAGGTTAACTTTACAGAGCTATTTCTTTATTAAATATGTAATTTCAGAATGTAGAAAACTTGCTTACAGACCTGGATGAATGCATAACATCTCAATTCTTTTCAGAAGACTCTTTTTTAATAAACGGTGTCTCCATGGTAACCATAAAGCAAATCTTGCTTTGTGTATATTGTATCAACACCAATAACGGCTGGGATAGGTTGAACAAAAATGGCAGGGGAGCAGAAGCTGGGGAATTTGGAGGGAGAGTGAGTAAGGCAAAGAGCCCAAATCAGGCAGTAATTTAAGACTACCTTGATTCATGAGTGCTGCTTTTGAAGAAATCAGACTTTAAAGCCTATTTTTTTTAAAGATACTTTCCTCCCTCCATCCTGTTCAAATCAAAGGTGGGGCAACTACTATTCATTTTTTAAAGTAAAATAAATGACTTCAATTACATCCATTTTAAAAATCAGTGGGCATTGAGAAATAAGGACATGTTTTTTAAACTGATGTCTTTGACAAGAACCACACAAAGAAAGTGAAAACCGCATGTATATGCCCAGGCTCAGATAATGAATTAATGCAAGAGGAAAGCTGTACTGTTGAGGGATTTCTTTTCACACTTCAAAAAAACACTGTATAATGCATGTCCATATAGCACAAAGATGCCGTATGACTGAGTCACTTGTTAGTAGATGCACCATGAACAATAAAAGCAATGCACCAATGGAGGATCGTGGCTTTATTTGCTGAATGAAACCTTATTTTTATATCTTCCATTGTGGCTAAAAATATGTATAAAATGTTTAGCTCACTTTTCTTAGGCATGTGGAAAAATAATTACAATGAGGATAATAGAGTTATCTACAAAATGTTTAATTACTATTTTATTTTGAGATAATTGTAGATTCATATGTAGATATGAAAAAAAATACAGAGATCTCATGTACCTTTACTCAGTTTTTCTCCAATGATAACATCTTACAAAAATATATTCCAGTATCACAACAGATATTGACACTGACACAATCCACAAATCTTATCCAGACTTCCTCATTTTCACTTACAGCTCTGTGTGTGTGTGTGTGTGTGTGTTTAGTTCTATGTGATTTTATTACCTGTGTAGATTTGTGTATCTCCCCCCAGTAGTGACAGAAAGTAGTTCTATCACCACAAGGCTCTCTTGGATTGCCCCTTTATACCACACTACTGCCTTCCCACCCCGTTACTCTATCCCTAATCACTGACAACCCTAATCTGCTCTATAATTTTTGCCTATTTAGAAATGTTATGTAACCAGAACCTGTACCTAACCTTTTAGGAATGGCTTTCACCACTCAGAATAATTTATTTGTGATCTATTGGGTCGTTGGGAAAGTCATGAAGTATTTTTCTATGATTTTCAATGCAAAAATGTATCACGACTTTCCTGACGACCCAATATATCCAAGTTGTGTGCAACAACAGTTCACTCCTTTTTCCTGGTGAGTAATATTCCAGAGTATGCATGTGTCACAGTTTGTCTAACCATCCACCTGCTGAAAGACATCTAGGTTGTTTCCAGTTTGGGACTATTAGAAATAAAGCCACTATGAACACTTGTGTACAGGTGTTTGCATGAAAACAAGTTTCCATTTCTATGGGCCAAATGTCCAAGATGCAATTGCCTGGCCATATAATATGCATGTTAAGTTTTATAAGAAATTGCCAAACTGTTTGAAAGAGTGTGTGCCATTTTACATTCCCACCAAGAATATAGGAGTGATCCTTTCTGACACAATTTTCTCAAGCTAATTAAGATATCTGTTGTCCCACCAGAGCAATGAAGTTAAGACTGTTTGCTGTTGCCAGAGTTATTTATGCTCAGTTGGCCTGGGTTCAAAAGCTGGCTCTGCCACTTGATAGCTATGTGATCTCAGATAAATTATTATTGCACTCAACCTCAGTTTTTCCATCTGCAGAACTGGAATAAAAATATCCTTATCTCACAGGCATGTAATAAAGGTGTAATAATCATTATTGTTTGATATATTATTTATAACATAATTATAAAAAAGTTTTAAAAAGGTGTATATGAGGTTAATGAAAAACACCACATACTTTATTATGATACTCTGACAATGTCAGTATAAGAAAAAAAAATCTGGGACTGCCTCTATGTTGTGATATAATTATGGGTTTATACATAAATCCTTTCTGGCTTGAAATTTATTACATAATTGATCACAGCAAAATGGTGGCAAAATGACAATGTTTTGAAGTGTAGAGAAGTGGAAAGTAACAGAACTACTCCTCCAAAGTCATACGAAATGGTAAAGCATGCTTTCATAAGCCTGAGTTATGGAGAAGTTCAATTTTATTGAAAGTTGATTGGATGGGAAACAAGGTGGCTCTAGTGATGGGGTGATAAAAGACGGCAAGATGGCTGATGGCAGGCACATCCTTTGCTCAGTTCCTCCCTACCATCAATTACTACTTCTAAAGGTAAAGAGAAGAATAAAGTATTTACTTTTTAAATCTTCTACCAAAAGAAGTCATTTCAAAGGCAATGATAATAATCAGAATCTTATCCTAAAAGCTGTCATTCCAGTTTGTTTTGTGTTGTCTTTACTTGTGTCTCAGTCTGTATCTGTGTATGTGTGTGTGTGTGTGTGTGTGTGTGTGTGTGTTGAGACAGAATACAATGCAAGTAGCTTTAAATTTCAAGTGTTGCTATATACATTTAATCCAAATAATTTTATATTTACTAAAATGTATTTAATTGATGAGGGAAATACATTTGATAATTGGAACTTGCAACTTAGTGTGGAAAATTCGCCTTTGGCAGGAATGGCCCTACTCTGAGACAGGAAAAGCAAAGTAAATTTGTATTAACATCCTGTGTTGATATATAAAATATTTGAGCACGCCATGTTTAGTACACAGCAAGCACAGTACAGCATGGATCCTGTGTGCTGAAGTCTGGCTTACCTGTTTTTTCATTTGCATCATAGAGCATTTGAGACAGTTATTAAAGCTTGGTTTGTTTAAGTCTATTAATTAGATTGTGGCACCCATAGAATGGTAAGCGGAGTTTCAATTTTCTTGTCTTTTTTATTGTTATTTCTATGGAATTTTGCTCCTCCTTGTCTCAATTAAAAGTTCACCAAATAGATTTTGTTAGACATTTTTTCCCCAATATGCCATGTGTTGATTGTTAAAAATGCAGGATTACCTCTCTGTTTATTAAAATAAGACATGTCCATATTAATTCTCTTTTCTAATAGTGTTTAAAGAAAACATTTCCAATTATTTATTTCTTATATTTCACATATATGTTTTACTTAAAATGTTTTACAACTGTGAGTAACAAAAAAAATGCTCTCTAAATAGCTTTTAAAGGGAGGCTCTTCGTTACCCAAATAACAAGAAATTCAACGTAAGGCAGCCTCTGGGTGGTTAGCTTAGTGGCTCAATAATGTCCTAAATGGCTGTCTTCCCATCTGTTTACTTTGTCATCTTTGATGTATGAGCTGATTCCCCTCATGGTCACAAGATCACTGCAGAAGCTCCAGGCATCACATTTTCAGAAATCAATGTCAAAAGGCAGAAAAGAGAGTATTTCTCCCTTATGTTTCTTTTTATCCAGGATGAGAAACTTTCCTAGAATATCTTTTCTCTGTGTTGTTGGCAATAAGTGGGTTACATGTCCAACCTTAAACAAATTCCTTGGTCTCAATTCAATGGTACCAAAATGACAAGCTTAAGCAATTATGAAAGAGGGATGGATAACATTAAGCTATTAAAAAAAGCCACACACAAAAAAGAAAAAAGGCAAAAAAACAAAAACCACTCATGTGTACCATCTTATTATAGGCTTTAAAGACAAAAAAAAAAAAAAAAGGGATGGGCTTTATGGCTATATAAATAAACCTCTGAGCCTCAGTTTTTTTTAACCCATCCAGTTGCCTTCTTTGTTTAACCATTCACTTATTTCACCTAATTCCTCCACAATATATGTTAATCTTGTTCTTTCCCTGCAAAGGAGCAATGTTAAAAAAAAAAAAAAGAAAAAAGCAGATGAGGCCAAGTAATACAAATTTTAGAGCTTGAATATCCTAGAGTTCCTGATAGCTCATTTCAAATTCTGCAAAGAATTCCTAACATGATTTTGAGGAATCTACAGTAATGGCAATGCTTTAGTGTAAAAAATTCTAATTTTGTTATTTAAAATAATTTGTACAAGTTGCATCAGCTTTTTAAAAATGTAGGTAGGTAAATGCAATATATATGTAGAACAAAATATACATAATCTCTGAAGCCCTGTAATTATTGTCTCCATTTATCCATCTGATTTCAAACAGATTATATAAAGCTCATACACTATGCTGGATGTCATTCTAGATGCTGAAGACGGAGTAAAAACTGGGAGGCAGAAGTCCCTGCCTTCTCCAAATCACCTCCACACTCTCGCTTGTACCAGCGTGTATTGATTTCCTTAGTAAGTTTCAAACTAATGCCTTATCCCTAAAGCTCAACTGTTTCTTTTTTTATATTTAA
>NW_017731366.1:7191747-7198868 GCF_001890085.2 Hipposideros armiger | reverse complement strand
CTATGTTGTACAATTTCATCTCCAAGACTGTTTTTTATAACTGGCGGTTTGTACAGCTTAATCCTTTCCCCCTTTTCACCCTCAACTGTTTCTTTATACTCGTTTTTCCAATGTAGGAAATACCAAAAAACAACAAAAATCGAATTCTTGTAGTTGCTTTACTCCACTTAACCACTAGATGGCGCCCAAAGAATCTATTTCTCTCCAATGGACTGGAGAAAGTACAGATAAAACATCCGCTGTTCTCAGTGTGAAATGGACAAGGTCTCTGCTGTCTGTTCAATTTCTATTTTATTTATCTGTTATTTGGGAAAAGATGCACAGATGTTTTTCATTAACACTTGGCACTCACAGTGAATTTTTAAAATAGGCTTTTCAAGTCCACTACAATTTTGTAAGGACCTTTCCTTCACAATAAGTCATTTATATTCCTTTATCTTACAAGACAGCAGTTATTTTGCCCCTTTCTTACTCTAATGTATACACTGTTCTACTTTAGAAAAAAAAAACTTGAATCATTCTCTTCTCTTGAGAATTAGAGAATTACCAAATGTCATTCCTGCTCAACATTTTGCCACGACTTGCTGTCAAAGTATATCCTGAAAAACTCCCCATTGCACTTCTGCCTTCCGGCTACTTTGGAGTTTTCACAACATTTATATCTCCTTTAAGTGTTTATACCATGGTAAAATCTAATGAACCAAATGATATGTTTTTACTCTTATGAAGAAAGTTTCATTATTTCCCCAAATTCGATTTAGAAGGGAAAAAAATACTGGAAAGAGGAATTAATCTGGCTGAGTCAAATTCCAACTAAAGAATTACAAAACATTTACCCCCCTTCTGCGTTCTGTACTGATACTGGGGGAAACTGCCCTGCTCAAATATTTAGTCCAGGAGTAGCTTCCTGCTGATTTATTGAAATTTTGTTTGTAGGTATAATCTTGAAATAAATGTGTGTTTGTTTATGTGTGTGTACATGTACATGTATATATATGTATGTGAGAATACACACATGCACATAGACACACATACCGTATTTGCCGGCGTATAAGACGACTGGGCGTATAAGACGACCCCCTAACATTTCCACTCAAAATACAGAGTTTGTTATATACTCGCCGTATAAGACTACCCCCTCTTCCGCACACCTTCCACACACCAAATAAAAGGTAAAACAATATCAGATTTGATTTCAACATTTATATTTATATTCAAATGCTTATGACATGCAGGAAAACTGTCACAAGGCTGTATGTAATCAAACATATACATAAATCGCGATTCGCGATTTTGCGCTATCATACTGGGTGTATGGTCGGCTGTGTGCGATTTTGCGAGTGTGGTAAAATCGCATAACAGCAAAATCGCATAACAGACAAGCATACACCCAGCAGCGCTGCTGATGCCTGAACGGTATGTGGAATGAAGTGGGCGGGCATCGGGAGGCCACTATGGCACGGGACAAGCACTATGGGCAGTCTATCTGAAGTGTACCTGGCGTATAAGACGACCCCCCACTTGGAGGCATATTTTTCAGGGCCAAAAAATCGTCTTATACGCTGGCAAATATGGTATGTAAAATATTTCCCTTTGTCACCTCCACCCAATGTCACAGCTGCTTAACTAGAGGAACAGGGCTTTTCATGGGACCTGGCTTTACAGAACTTGAATCAGGGCCTTTGATCCATTTTTCGAACCAGTTTTTTTTCCCCCTAAGAATTATGCCCTGAGCTGAAAGTTAACCCTTTTCCTATTGTATATGGACTGTAACTGAGGTTGTATTTTACAGAAAAAAAATCTTCCTGGACACAGATGTTCTACCTGCTACTTCTAAATAGCACAGCCTTGCACACCTAAGGTAGAAGTGGAGTTTCCATACCCATTTATTTTGCAAACTCAATATGCCCTACATTTTTGCTTCTTTTTATTTATTTATTTATGTTGTTCATGATATCTTCTGGAGGCTGAGGGATTGGCTTATACTCAGATTTTGAACTTGTTCATTTGGTTTCTTCATCTCACTCTGCCATTTATTGGAGAAGGTATTAGGTGACGAGGGAGGTAGGTGACTGCACTAAGTTAAGACACTTTCTTGAGAAAGAGGGGTGTGAAGCTTTTCTATAGAGCAAATAATAGCGTCTACTGAGCTTACGTCTTTTTCCCTAATCAGTTAGAGGGAGGAGATCTCCATGACTGCAAACTGGAAAATTTAGTATAGACGGAAAAAAAGGGATCCTGTGGAAAGTAACCTCTCAGGGTGATCTGAGCATCAATTCCTACCAGGGCAGGTCATGGCAGTCAGGCCCCAGACATTTAACTTCTTTAGTCAAAGACTTATCTTTGCTGTAAGCAAGCCCTGTCCGTTGTTTCTGTGCATCTAGGTTAACACGCCTTCGAAATGCCCCTTTTCAGACCCCTCATTCTAACACCCTACCACCCTTTGAGACTTTTCCTAAAGCAGACCACCTCAAGAGAACACATATTCTTGTTAACTATCCTGTAATCCAATCCCCACCTTGCTTGCTCTCACCTCCAGGTAATCTTTCTCACTTCTCTCTCTAATTCCAAATGCATAAAAGAAACTGCAAAACTGTCATTTCCAGAGCATTCTTGAGATCTTGCTCCTCAGCACTTGTCATCAGTTTGGCTCAAATAAACTCTTACAAAAATTCTCTACAGGTTTGGACTTTTTTACATTGATATTAGCATCAAACAGTAAAGTTTTTAGTTAGAAAACTTAGAGAAATGTAGAAGCTCCTAGTTGGAAGACATGTAGAGTCATATATAGCATTGCTTATCAACCCTAGCTGTGCAACAGGATCCCTGGGGAGTTACAAATTTCTAGCTCAACCCCACATTACTGACTCATAATTTCCAGAAGTGGGCCCAGGATTTCCTACTTTTCAAAGCAATCTTTCGTTTAACTGCAGGCAATCCGACCCTAGTTCATGAAGTGGCATTCAGGAAAGGTAAGTCTGAACTCTTAAATTACTACCTGTGGCAAGTTTCTATTTTTGTTATATTGTCACTGCATGGCTGCTAAGTGGTCGTCCAATGAGTGGGGGAGGAATGAATACATACAAGTTCAAGGTCAAGTACTAATCTGAGATGCTCCTGATCATGGCCCCAGAGGCCAGTCATCTTGTGCACATGATTTCTGCTCTGCCCCTTATTAACTGTCACATTGGACAAACAACTCAATCCTGTTTGCCATAGCTTGTTTATCTGTAAAATGGGGACAATCGTAAAACCCTTTTCTCAGTGTTGTTGTAAGGATTAAAAAAGTAAACGCATGGAAAACATTTAGACTAGTGCCTAGCATTGAGTTTATGCTCGACAAATAATATTCTTGTTTTGATTATTATGTTATTTATTACTCGGGGGGGGGACTTGTAATAGAGATATTATCCTAATGGAAGATTAGAAAACCAAGGCTTGTACAAATAAAATATCTCATCCAAGGTAACAGAGCTAGTAAATGTTAGAGCTGAAATTTAAATACAGACCAGATCACTTCAAGCCCATACTCCTCACATTTTAAGAAGCTAGTTGAATACCTCAAGTGATGGCTGGAATTACTACTGCCAAAGGAAGGAATTTTTATCATTGGATGTTTGACATAATAGTAGCAGCATGATGATGATTTATGAAGCAACTATTGAGCCACCATTTGTAGAATCTTTGTTGATGGCAATTGTTACACTTAGCACTTTGCACACATTGTTGACTCATATGATCATTATAATAACACTGCCAGTTAGTGTTATTTTCCCTTCTTATCACAGGGAAATTGAGACTCAGGGTGGTTAAGTATCATGCCAACCTTATACAATCAGTATGTGCTGCAAAGGTATTTGAACCCCTGACTTTCTGGCTCCATCCTTTCTGTACTTAACACTTCCTTGCTCCTCAGTTCACTGCTTCTGGCTTTCCTTAAGGTGCCCCAGAATGCAGTGCTTAGCTCTCCATGTCAAGTTAACCTTCAGGATATTTGGAAAAAGAAAGGAAGTCTTGTCATTTTCTAGGTTAAACATCCAAGTGGCTTCAACAAATCCAGGCAGTGAACATGACCTCATTGTAAGATCTTTCACCATCAAATCACTCTTCTCTTAATATCCTATCAAAGTCTTGGTCACTCAAACTGCCATGTACTGACTGTACCAGGCTGCCCAAGAAAAGGCCATAGCAGGTGGCCAACACCACATATTAGTGTTGTCTCTTTTCTGTTTTAAAAACTAACATTAAAAAGGAGGTTTGGTTTTGTCAGTGTTGTTTGGTTTTTTGTTTTTAATTATTTTTACCTTTGTGCTCTAAAGGTAGTCTGAGGTAAATCAAAAAATTAATATTTGAAATATTTGTGCTAATTTCTTCACAAGCAATATTTTGTTCAACCTTAGATTTCCGAACTAGCAAAACAAGTAATTTTTAATAAGAAGGAATACATTTTCCATCTAGGCAGGTTGTTTTAGATTTGCTGAAAAATTATTTTTGTAGTAGAAACTTCAGGCACTTCAGTCATTTCATAACCTGCTGGTGGACTTTAGAGTTGCCACCTCGATATCTAATCTTTCAAATTTTTCTTGCCAATAGTATGCAGATAGTCCTTTGAGGAATTCAATTTCTAGTTTGGACCTTTGACCCAGCAGCACAGGAATGGGCCCTGATGGATCATTTCCTGGCACAAACGCACCTCCTTAAATGCAGAGTGATTAGTTCAGGGAGAAATGTGTGAGTCACCGAAGGCCAGTGAGAGTGAATCCTACAGCTAGTGTGGGAGCCACAGTCTATTCAAAAGCAATGAGGTGTGAGGTCCTATGAGGAGTCTAGAGATTCTGGGAGGCACCACGTGGCTCACAGCCAGAACCAACACTTCAGAAAAGACAAAAGAAATAGCGATTGCAACAATGGTGACATGTGTTAAGACTTTGGACCGTTGCTCTACTTCTACACCTACCTCTAGACTTATCAGTTAGGGGACCTGATACATTCCTTTTATTATTTAAATCTCCTCAAGTTTTTTTTTATGGCTTATAAATAACTTCTGAGCCTTGGTCTCTTATCAGTAGAAGGATGTTAGTATTACCCACCTCATCAGGTATTCATGATGATTAAATCAGATAACATTTATAAAGCAAGTGGTATGTGCTGAGTATTCGGCAACTATTCGATCCTGTTTTCTTTTCTTTTCCTCTTCTGCTCTTGCAGACTTCTGGGTACTGGTGAGTCAGACCAATGTTCCACGGATCCAGAGAATTTTCAGAAAAGGGAGTGGTGTAGGATGAGCTGAGGTCATTACAAAAGCCAGAATTCCCAGTGGCTGTCTCAGACCTGACTACCCTAGTGCCTTTCCCAGGGAGCTTTAGCAGGCTGGTGTAGATCAGGTAGGAAAACACGACAGTTCTTCAAGAGGAGTGGTAAAACAAACGGCTAGACGAACGAGGTTTTCCCAAGAAGCATGTGGCAGAGGGGCAACATGTAAACACCAATGTGTCTTCTATTTTCCTAAACTATGAAGCTGATTCAACTCAACGAATTTTGAGTGCAGATATTTAAAGATGACTCTTGTTACTGACGAGAACATTTTTAGGGGACTGCAAATTAGCAAGATGCCCAGTCTAAACTATGTTAAACAGTTCCATGTAACAGTGAGGTAATTTTTTCATTCATTACACACTTTTGGAACAGGAGGGAATGATCCAGTTCAAATCCTTATTCGATAGATGAGAGAACAGAGGCCCAGAGTGGCGAGGGGACTTGCTCGCACCCACAGCCAGCAGAAGGCAGCTGACCCACGGTTAGTGCTTCTTAAATAGATAGGTGTGCTCTCTCTCAGCCCCTGCTTAACAGACTCCATTTCACTTTCCTTTACAAACCAAGTGTCTGGTAGACACGGAAACACCCATCAAGTCTAACAAGCATAGCCAGTTTTCCCAAAGGCAGAACAATTGTCGCCTATGAGTCAGCATTGGGTCTCATGGACACATTTTCCTGTTGCTGCACATGGACCAAGCAAGTCACGTAACAGGTCCCGGTCAATGTCTCAACCCATGTTGGTTTCACAACCTCAGCACTATTAACATTTTGACTGGATAATTCTGTTTAGTAGCAGAGGGTAAAGTGTGTGTTGTGTGTGTGTGTGTGTGTGTGTGTGTGTGTGTGTGTGTGTGTGTGTGTGTGTGGCCGGGGGGGGGGAGGGTTGTAGGATGTTTAGTAGCATCCCTGGCCTCTACCCACTAGATGCCAGTAGCACTCCTCCAGTTTTGGCAACTAAAAAAAGTCTCCAAATGTTGTTAAATATCCCTGGGTGTGGGAGAAGAGGACAAAGCCAGCCTACTGAGAACCACTGCTATAGAGAAAAGCCTTTTTCCCTGGGGAAGCCTGAAACCATGTTCTCTCACAGCGCAGTACTAAATGTGGGGAGGGGGAAGATTGGACAGTGGACGTGAAGTGTGCGTGGGACTTGGAGTATATCTTTTCAGGCAAATTAAAAAATTGTCAGGCTTGTACAGGCTATTTCTTTACCTGATACTATTCTAGGATGGTAGCAAAGACTGAACTAAAAGGGTCTGATACCTTGTTACTACCACAACAATCAGGAATTATACACTAAGTAAGAAAAAAATTTTTGAATGTGAAGATAACGCCTATAATACAAGAGAATAATGAGGATAGGGAGTCCATGGAAAGCAAGGGATTGAGAACTGCACACACAGACTATTTCCCGTTCAAATTCTTGGTCCTTCCTCCTTCTTAGATGTCCTTACAGAAGGAGCACACAACGTTTTCGCTCCTGACAGCTTCTGCCAAGCTTCATGGTGCTGTGGTGCAGAACTCTAAGGCAGAAGCTGGGATAAACACCAGAAGAGAAGGATAACAATGAGATGTAGAAATATGGAAAAAAGAAACATGAGGGGAAGTGGGAGAAAAAAACAAAACACAAACAAAAAGGGAGCAGGTATCAAGCAAGGATTCTAGCCCCAGTCCTGGAAAAAACATTTGTTAAAATTAGATGTTCTCAGGCCGGCCGAGTGGTGCATTGGTTAAGAGCTGGCTTGGGATGCCAGAGGGCCCCAGTTCGGATCCCACATATGAGGGCCAGTGACACTGCCCTCTACAGC
>NW_017731366.1:7181124-7183277 GCF_001890085.2 Hipposideros armiger | reverse complement strand
CAGAGCTCAAACTCTTGAGCGAGCTCTTAACCAACTGAGCCACTCAGCCGGCCCTATCATGCCATTTTAAAATATAATTTGGATACTAAAATTATTCCATTTTTCTCAAGCTCAAAATAGAAGGTTATTTTCTGGTCATTTTTTCCTTTATGAAAATGTCCTTGTATAAAACTCTGAAAAATGAACAGTATTATTCTAAAACCTTCTTAATGTATAGATGCTTCTTAAGGATAAAGTATAGATTTACAAGACTCACAAATTTTTCAAGGGGAATCTAATCCCATATTTTTTCATAAACTGTCCTTCTAATAAATACCTCTAACCAGTATCTCTAAAAATTTCAAAAAAAATTCCTGTGTCTTTAAATCACTTACTCTCAAAATACCTCTGGGAAGATGCAGACAAGGTATTATTAAACCCATTGTACAGATAGAGCAAGTGAGTTTCAGAGGGCTTTGTATCACCTAGTGAACTACTGGGGCAGAGTCAGTCATTATATACTCTTGGCTTTAGAATTTCTACATCCTACTTTCGTTTTGAAGCTACATGTCAGGTTCTTCCAGAATGAGAAGTCTTCTATTTTTGAATTGAGGCTTTGTACAATACCAGGTTGTTTAATCTTAACTGGTCTCAGTCAACTCTTTCTCAGGGTCCTTACTACAGAGGGTGCCAAAAAAAAAAAAAGGTACACACATTTTAAGAAAGGAAAACTGTATTAAAATTGTGGTACTCAATATATACCGATAACAAAAGAAGAATACAACTCACGTTTGACATTTGCAATTGCAAGAGGTGCTCAAAGTGGTTCCATCAGCATCCAGACACTTCTGATTATGACAAACTACTGCTTGAGCAACGTTGACCAAAGTGTCCACTTGTATACATTTCTTTGGCACCCCTGGTATTGGCATATTCTGATTAATTCTGTTCTCTGTTTCATCAAACTTACATATATTTTTCTCATTTTTATAATGATATTATAGTGACTTTTTCTTCTTACAAAAATAATATCTATTTATTATAACAATTTTAGAAAATATGAAAAATAAAAATCACCTACTAGCCTATCACCCAGAGATATCCTCCAATGACATTTCGTGAGCATCCATACACTTATTTTAAGACAGAAAATGGGATTACACACTTTTCTAGTATGTACCTCAGTAAAATACGCTGAACTTCTTTCTACACTATTAATACCCTTTACGACCTTTCTTCCGGACAATGTTATTGAAGTATATAGCAGACATGCAGAAAAGTAAACAAGCATCAGTGTGCAGTCTGATTAACATTCACAAGGTGACCATCCCCACGTACCAGCCTGAGACCCAGAAACAGAACACTGACAAACTCCAGAAGCCTTTCTGTGCCCACCTCTAGTCATGAGGCACCTCCAGAGTTAACCACTGGTTATTTTTGCCTCGCTTTGAACTAGATATAAATGCCATATAGTGTATGATCTTTTGTGTCTGTCTCCTTTTGTTCAACATTGTGTTCATTAGATATATTCATGCACAAACTCTTATTAATGGCTACACAGTGTACTCTTGAATGTATTACCATAATTGAATCAAGCATGAAAGCCAAAAACAGTCTTCTATGGGACATAAGCTATTTCTGATTTCTCACTGTCATGAGCAGTATTGCTATGAGCATGCCTATTGCTTTGTTCACATTCTTATAAGTTCCATAGGGTAAGGGCCTAGAAATGGAAACACTGCTTGGAAAGATATCTACAGTGTAAAGACTCGTGATGAGTATTACCAGATTGTCCTGAAGAGTGGTGAGAATATATTTCCACCAGTAGCATGTGAGATTGCCTGTTTCCCATTATCTTCTCTGTCGCGGCATATTATGATTTTCTTTAATCCTTACCAGTCCTATGGTTTCTGGTCTCAGCATATTATAACTATTAATGGCAGTATTTCTCAATTTAAATTTTGAATTATTTCAGAGAGACAGGGACCAGCTTTTATTTATTTTATTATTATTTTTATTTTTTTAAAAGATTTTTGTTGGGGAATTGGGGGGATGGGAACAGTGCTGGGGAATTGGGGGAAGGGGAACAGACAAGTTGCTGTCCGTTTGTTCTTCAGTCTAGTTGTGGAAGACGTTGCTTCACTGGCCCAAGTTGGCACCATCATTGCGCTCTT
>NW_017731366.1:7176626-7178825 GCF_001890085.2 Hipposideros armiger | reverse complement strand
GAAATAGGATTTTATTTTCAATTTTCCTTCTTTCTCCCTAGGGGAACTAGCACGCCTTCCAATGCATCACGAGATAAAGATGCTGACTCATGTCTTAAATCATCCTTGGAGCCTACAGCACAGCCCTTAATGAGGGAGAGTTTGCTGTACAAGAAGTTATTTCATTAAATGAGTGAAAAATTACTTTTCCTCTTCCAAAATTACCCTTAGTGAAATAATTTAAGCCTGAAATGAAACCCTCCTGTACTTATCCCAAAACACAGGGGAAGGAAAACAACACAATTTTAAAATGACAAAATGTCTACTTAGCTGGAAATTATACTTTGGAAATCTCACTGAAAATGGGAGGTTAAGTGCTTGCCAACTGATAAAAAGGACAAGTAGAGCAGATCTTCAGAAAGCAGGGGGGAAAGTGAAGTGGGAAAGTTTCTAATACAGTTTGTAATGATTGTGCCTTATTGACGTGGATGTAAGTTTGTCTAAATAACAGTCCTTCACATTTGTGGCTTATAATACATTAGCATTTTATATCAGTTACCTCCTTTGATCTTCACAACAACCCTGAGAATGAGGCAGGGAATAAATTACCTCCCCAAAACTACAGATGTAAAATCTTTGGTTTAGGATTATTAAATGACTTGTCTTATGTGGCTGGTCAGTGGCACATGACCACTGACTCTGAAGGAGCCCTGCCTTACTGTCCTTCTTAATTAACTGATAGAAAATTATTTATATAGAAGTTCTTAGAACCAGTGACTCAACTGTATCGCTTGAACAAAAGGGAAGTTAAAAATTGTTGCAGCATAGACTCTATATAAAATATTAAATGCAAGTGGTTACTTTCAGCCTGCTCCATCCAAATCTTTCAAAGATGCTTATGTTTTCACATATAGCCACAGCTATGTAAGCTCCTCTTTTGTTTATGGTAGCGTTGGTTATTTGAAGTTCCACTGATTTTCCTTTTGCCCACTGGCAGACAAATCCAGTGACAAAACAGCAGGAGGGAAAGGCAAGAAAATTAAAAGGATCTGTATATTCTGAAAACTCAAAAATAAAAGTTTGATATCATGGATTGACTATGAAGTAGCTTCACCCTGAGGATTAGTTATTGATCTACTACTAACTATAAAACAGCCTCCTAGCTCAGTTCCCTGCCTCCATGCTATGGTACATCGTAGGCAGATTATTCCAACTGTAGTTACCGTGTACAAACCTTCCATAAACTGGCTAAGAAAACATAAACTCTTCACCCTGGTGCTCAGTACCTTGGAAAAATAATACCTATCACTTATTAAACAATTGCTATAGAACAGATATCGCAAAACAATCCTGGGAAATAAAGGATTAGGTCAACTTTAGAAGTAAGAAAACTGAGGCTAAAGGAGGTTGAATAACTTGTCCTTGGTTGGATATTTATGAAGTGGTAGCACCAGTGTTCAAACTCAAGCCTGCCTAAGTCCAAAGTCCAACTTATCTTCCTAGATGTGTTGCTGACCACTAGGACACGCATAGCCTATATTACTGTGAGTCTTCAGTGCTAGTGTAGTGAACATTCCAGGCCCCATCACAGTTCTATGCTGTTGTGGAGACAGCTTTTCCACCTGCCATGTTTTCTCCAACCCTACAGCCTATAGAAATGTGGTTAGCTCTTCAGGACCAATCCAAAATGTCACCTCCTCTTGAGGTCTTTGTTGAACCTTATCGGCAGTGACCTCTCATACATGAAAAAAAATCTGGCTCTTCTTTGAATACTTTTAGGTCTTTGCATAATTCTTATGGAACTTTCCTTATTCTTCTTTTATCGTGGCTATTTTCCTATCTGCATTAAAAGTTTGCAAGCCACTTGAAGACAGGATCTGGAATTATTCATTACTTATATCCTTATAGCCCCAAGCAGTGCTTCAATAAAGAGTTGTAATATTGAACTAGAAATACCACCTAGAATAAGCCATGTCTAAAACAGCATTTCTCCTTTTCTCCCTGAAATCTCCTTCTTCTCTGTTCTCTAACTCGGTGAAGAGCACCACCAGCCACCCATAAGCCAGCAAAACCCTGGATGTCATTCTTAACTCCTCTCTGTATGTCACCCCACATCTAGACACAAATTCTGTAAGTATATCTTCTAAAGAGCTCTCCAATTCATTGATTTTGTTTCATCAGCCATATTACCTATGCACTCTTGATAAACATGATAACCGA
>NW_017731366.1:7167985-7174736 GCF_001890085.2 Hipposideros armiger | reverse complement strand
TGCCCCCCAGAGCACCACGACCCTAAAACGAAAGGGGGTTGGTGAGATAGATGTTCCGGTGCGTTTCTATTCAATCCTCAAGGAAGAGGAAGCGCAGCAAAAAAAGGCGTCCTATGTCTCTACCTGTCACTGAAGCTTTGCAGACAGCACTGAGGGGCAGTAGAAGCTGCCACGTGGGCAACACCTAGTCAAGAAGTACCTCACAGGCCATTTCCCCACAGTAGTCTTATTGTTCAGTTCAAAAATCTCCCTGTCATTCTTGGACCCAGACAAGGAGTACAAGCTTTAGCGGCCCTGTGGAAAGAGGGTGTGGCCTTTGCTCTTGAAGCATTGTTACTATCCTCCTATTTAGAAACGCCCGATGTACAGGTTCCATCCCCCTCTGCTACCATCTGGAAGGCAGGAAACCTATAGTTTTATCCTCAACCCCACTGCGTGACTTAGTGGACTTGGCAAGCTGCTTAACCTCTAGACGCCATAATAGTTTTTCTTCAACAAGAGTAATACATGCCTCTTCCTCACTTCCTGAAAAGCTGGATGAACTTGATGGGAGCTTTTTGGAGGAAATAGTTAAAATGTGTGCACCTGTTGTCATCAACTGATTTCACCTCAAAATTATTTTTAAAATTTCTTTTGAAATGGAGAAATATGTCTGTATCTTGCCTGTGAGAAACATTGAGAATAAACACACCATAATTTGTAAAGTTTAAAAATATTTATCAGTTTCAAATTAAATACTTCATTAAAAATGACAACTTTCAAAACAATATTTACAATCCTTAAAGCTTTTGAAAACATAAGATGAAATAGAATCCTGGGTAGATTTCTGAGATCCTGACCAAAAGATCTCAACAATATCTCTCTGTATTTCAAACTATAAATGAAGTCATAAAATGTAATAATCCACTAATATGATATAAATAGGTGACTATTACCTTATAGCTCAGAGGTATTAAGTCTATTTCCTCCTGATAAAGACAAATCCATTTCTGAAATTCCCTTTTTTACCTCTCAGAACATGGCAGTTGTGTTCCTAGAACTATACAATTAGTCTACCTTTTACTCAGAACTGAAGTTGTTCTTAATGACAAGAAAAAGGGGCGGAGGAGAGCCTGTCAAACAGGGATTATTCGGAGGAAAAAAAGCTAAGTGGATTTAAAATTGCAACCTGTCATTATCTTTTACAAGTCATGCTGGAAGGACTAAGAAATAAAATAGCATTTTATCAAAAATGTAAATCTTAAAAGAAGTGACTTTTTTTTTTAANCGCGCCACTCGGCCGGCCCTCTTGTTTCCCTTTTTAATGTGCGCATTTCAAAATTATCCAAACCAAAATGTATCTTTGCATCGTTTTGGTAACTGGGACCTTATTACAGAATTATACTCAATTAGGAAAAACAGATCTTGACACTGCTCTGCCCAAGGACCTCTATCCTCAGGTGCATGTGTCCCAGAGCAAACAAGGGTCCTTTCCATCAGGGCCAACTAGGTAAATACAAATACCCAATATTTTTGGAGTTATCCTTCCCTAGCATTTCTATTTCAAAAATTACCTCGATGTGTTAGTGGATTTAAAATCATTATCATAAGGGCGTAGAATAGTTTTTGTTTTTTATAGTAGATAAACCAAATTCCAAAAGATATTACGTATCAGAAACTTAACTAGGTTGGGTGTTTTTGAAGTGTGATGATTAAGAGACAATGCATTCCCTGATCTGAATCCCTTGGGTAAATGGTGTACATTTGGGTAAGGCAAAAAAAACCCAACCCTTCCCTTATCTTGAAAAGTTTCTTGTTACTGAATATTTCAATCTTAGTTGGTCTCTCTGTACTGGCTTTAGCATTCTGTAGTTAATTTTACCTAAAAACAGAATAACACTTACAGTTAGAAAAGTAACAATTGTTGCTACCATTTTGAGTGCTTACTAAGTGCTAGACACTGTCTTAAGCAGTTTACAGAATTAACTCATTCATCTTTATAACCGAGGTTCACAACAATTAAGTAACCATCTCAAAGCCTTACTACTATATTTATGACTCTGTGGGAATAAATTACTATTAAAAATTTTAGACTATTATTTATGTCTATTTTTGTCAGGAAAACAGCTACCATTCCAATTCTTAACCCAGAATCAAGATAGTAATTTTGTTCACAAGCAGTTTACAAATGCATAGCAGTGAATTAATCCTTTTAGACCCTCCCTTGTGACTCCGTTTACACAATTGTATTTGAATAAGATGTAGATAATTAAATACAACATATTGGGAGGGGGCCTCAGGTGCATCAAAACCTTTATATGAAATGAACTAGGAAGTTAAAGTTGGTGAAGAAATGAGTCAGATGGTATTTTTTAATGTAAAAAAAAATCAGTAGTGATAATAGTGTTGGTCAAGTTATCTCTTTCCTGTTATTACTTTATGGAAGAAAAGGGGCGGTCTTGTAATACATAAACTGAGTTTACTTTAGAGAGAAGAGGCCTTCTTTTTTTATGTCTGGTTTCAAGGAAGTTCTAGACAAGACCAAATCTCTTTTACACAGATGGATGTGGTTAGATTGAGAAACTGAACAAAGGGCTGACGATTCCATGGTAAAGATCTTCTGTTCTTCAGGGGCTTCTTGTATTTGAACCCTACTTCAAAGGCCAGGATGATTTACTGGGCGAAACCAGACTAGCATTCACTTTTTCACTCTCAGTTTTGCCGAGGAGAAAGGTTTGAAAGGCAATATAACAACCATCTTCACTGCAGTTCATATTAGAGAAACTTTCAGGTGATGCTAAAAGCTGCACCAAACATATAAGAGTTCTTTCTCTGACTCAATCTGATTTTATTTTGTCAGTAAATTAAGGATAGTTCTAATCTTCCATAGTGGTGAGCTGAAAAAATGGTCAAATGGCTCCAAACTGAAGCTGCTAGTGCTACCATATGTTTTCATGATGAATGCTCATCTTGAGATTTCACTGTTGTTTTTAAAGTAAGCCAGTGTATACTGGAAATTTTCATCAGATCCCTCTAGGAAGCATACTGTGCCTCTAGAAAATTCAGTTATGGGGGCAGCAGTTCTCAAACTTTTCCTTGCAGCGAAATCACCTGGAAGACTTGTGAAAATACAGGTTTCTGGGCAGCAACTCTAGAGTTGATGGTTCTGTGGGTCTAGAGTTGGGTTCCATAATTTGTATGTCTAACAAGTTCCTAGGTGATGTTAACACTGTTGGTCTAATAATGAACTTTGGAACCACTCCTCTAGAGAACACTGCAGAGATCTATTTGCTTGTGTTATTATGTCAATCCAAAGAAACCCATGCTGATGGGCCAGTGCATTGAATGAATGCCAGGGTCATGGCTTTGTCCTCAGAGAAAAGTGGATATGGACAGATAATCCTCAGATACACTGTTTGTCAAAATTAAAGTAGTAGTTCAAAACAGAATTCATTGTAAACTATTAAATTCATATCAATACCAAGCCTTTAAGGTAATGACATGAAGATCATATAATGTAGGTGAGGTAGGGGTAGCGTGGAGAGAAAAATTNGTGACTATATGTATATATAATTATAGTTGACATACAATATTATTCAACATCAGCTTCAGAAATACAGTGCGGTGGTCAAGCCTCTACACTGACTATGAAGTGGTCTCCCCAACAAGACATGAGTCCATCTGGGATGTTGTATTATTTTTAAAAAAAGCTTCTGGTTCAGTATTTCTGCATAAATAATGAAGATTTACAAAAATAAAATCAAGATAATGGAGACTTCTAAGTAAACACTTCTACTGAGAGTATCTCAGTGGTTCCCAAACCTGACTGGAAACTATTGGTTTGTTGGGAAAATCATGACATTTTTTTTTATGTTTTTCACTGCAAAAATGCATCATGACTTTTCCGACAACCCAAGTTTGGTCTTCCCCATAGATCCTAGTTCAGTAATTCTGAGATGAAGTTTGGAACTCTGTACTTCTCACAAGCTCCCTAGATTATTCTGGTGCTCTGTTAGGTTTAAAAAATGACTACATTTTGAAATATGCCCATTTCACCCACTGCTAGGCCGCTGCTCCTACCTTATGCGCTGTGGAGCTTTGCGGGTCATACAGTACTTTTTTTGAGCTGATGAAAAGTGTTGATCTCCACTCTAGATAAATACCTATGCCCAGACAGGTAAAAATTTTGTACACAATTTTAGGGTTACTGTAGATTACTGAAATTCATCTAAGGGGAGAAGAATTTCTGTTTGAGTGAGAATTGTCCTTGTGGTTTGTGAAACTTCATTGTTCAGTGACCTTGTTGGCTTGAGAAGCATCCAAACCTGTAGAGAATTTTTATAAGAGTTTATTTAAACCAAACTGACAGCATATGTCAGGGAGCAAGATCTCAAATGCTCTGGAGAATAACAGTTCTGCAGCTTCTTTGATCCATTTGAGAAATTAAGGAGCGAACATAAGGAAGATTACATGGAGGTGGGAAAAAGTAAGGTGGGAATTGGATTACAGGAGAGTTCACAAGTCTCTGTGCTCTCTTGAGGTGGTCACTGCTTATTTCAAGATGTGTTAACCTAGATGCACAGAAACAATAGACGGGCCTTGCTTAAGGCAGAGATAAGCTTTTTACTAAAAAGTTGTATGCCTGAGGTATAACTACCCACCATGACCTGACCAGTTAGCAATTTATGATCAGGTTACGCTGTGAGTTACTTCCCATAGAAGACCCTTTTTTCATACATACCCTCAACTCTTAGCACTTAACAACAGCCTATGTGTTGTTTGAAAGTTGTTACATTTAAGAGACCAGGTTTAAGAAACCACCAGGAAAGCCATAAGCAGTAATCAAGGTTACTATATGAGCCTCTTAAATAAGCCCTCCACCTCTGGTGTTGCTTCCTTCCATTCAGTCTCCACAAATCAGTCAGAGTAATATTTCCAAGTGAATCTCTAACTATATCCAGCCCAGGCATAAAACCCTTCAAGGTCATCCTGTTGCCCTAGGGGTAGTGTTCAAGTTACATTCCGTAGCAGTCAAGGCTGAGACTTGGTACTGCCTTCAGCTGTTTTAATTGCCTTGCACTTCAGCATCACCTGGTCCTTTTTAAAATGTGAGTGTTTGGGCACCACCTCTTGACCAGTTACATTAAAATCTCTGAGGGCAAAGAGGAGACAATCAAAGGGGGATTCTAGTATTTTAAAAGGAAAGGGAAGAGAAAAGGAGGGGATGGGAAGAAAGGAGAGAAAAGGGGAGGGGAAGGAAAAGAAACAATTCCTCAGGAGATCGAATTGTGTAATGAGAGTTGGGAGCCTCGCTGTACTCAAGCCCACACTGAACTACTTGTAGTTCCCAACGTACTAGCTGCATCTGGTCTCTGAGCTTTTTATGTGTTCTTCCTTCTGCTTACAACAGTTTTCCCTTTGGCCCCTATACTGGCCTAACCTGACCCTTCCTTATTTCTGAAATCAATAGCCCCTACATCTCCCCTTTTCCTAACACATGCCTTCTGCCCATCTCTATCAGACAGCATTCTAAGCTGTGTAAAAGCAGTAGGGGGATTTGGTGTTTTGGGTTTGTTTTGTTTCTTTCCAGTTCTAGAACCAGAGCCTAATACTAAACCTGGCACATTAAATAGCCACTTCATAAGAATTTGAAGAATAAGAAGCAATTCAGGATCCACATGTTCAAATAATATATTCAAAGTATGGTAATTACCCCAGAGCTGAATGGTTTACTTATGACACTGGACATGGAAGCTTGATAGTGGAGATGGGAATTTTTGTTGGCCCAGACCTGTCTTAGAAGGAAGGCAGTGGTCGGAAGGGGAGACTAAACAACTCTTAATTGGGTGTTCAAGCTCTTTCCTTTTATATTATCCTTTTAAGACCTTGTCTTGGAGGATATATTACTTCTTTCTGGCATCTAAAGAAGTTAGAAATACTATAGTTTGTCACCTAATAAAAATTACTTATTTAAGTGACTGAAGGAGTGAATAGGTTTGATCTCAGTCTGTGAAACTTGTGTCTACAAACCTAGAGTTTATGAACATGTAATCTGTGTTAAAAGCATATGCTCCCAGCTACGTTGGATTTGAAGTTTTTCTAAGAAGACAATTTTATATTTGTTAGGGTAGGTAATTTTGAACTAATGATATCACTTTGGCCTTTTTTTTTTATCTTGAAATAGGTGATAATAGAAAAGATTTTTTGAACATTGTCCATATGCCATATACTTTTCCAAAGACATGAGACGTGTTAACTCGTTTATTCACAACCCTAGAAAGAAGTTTTCATTATTATCCCCATTTTACAAATGAGAAAACTTAAGCACAACAAGATTGTTTAACGTCTGTAAAACTATATAGTTATTAAATAGAAGAGCCAGGAGTTAAAGTATAGAATTTGAAAACCAAAAAGAGAATTTTAAAGTTTGATGAAAAGTTAGTTTTGAAAGAAAGAAAGAAAGAAAGAAAGAAAGAAAGAAAGAAAGAAAGAAAGAAAGAAAGAAGACATGCTCTTCATTGTGAAATGTGAAATTGTTTTAATCACAGGGCACTTTGCATTCTAAAAGACATGATATTGTTTTCAAGGCTTCTAGTGAGATCCTGGGTTCTCAGTATGGTTTCTGGCCCTTACCTGTCTCTGAAGTTTCTATGCTCCAGTTTTCTCATCCACAGAACTATATATATATATATATATATATATATATATATATATATATGTGTGTGTGTGTGTGTGTGTGTGTGTGTGTGTGTGTGCGTGCGCGCGTGTGGAC
>NW_017731366.1:7162371-7164270 GCF_001890085.2 Hipposideros armiger | reverse complement strand
TTTTTTTAAGGCTAAGTTATTCTTATATAATATGATATTTGTATAAACTGGATTTTTGTTTAGCACATTCCTTGTTAGTTAATAGCTCTTCGTAAATGCTAAACAGAAACCACAGTATAGGATTTATCGAATATATACAGCCTTACCTAGCTAAATATTTCACTTCTCAAATATGTATTGTTCCAGGGTATGAAAGGAAACATAAATACTGTATTCTTTGCATGTATATTTTAATTGTTTTCTATTCCCTTAAGCCTAGAGATTTATTAGTCTAAGTAATAATTATTGCCCTGTGCTTTCATAACTTGAATGTTTTCTTCCCATAAGTCTTTTTTAAGAACTGTTTACTTATTCTAAAAGTAACATATGATTGTTCTAAAATACAGATAAGTCAGAAGAAAATTAAAGTAATCTGTATTTCTTCCACCTCGTTGTGCATTTGTTTGTTACATCTCACTGTAGTCTTTCTGAAATACATTTATAGAACAATTTTTCAAAAAAAGAAGAATTATACATTACACATCTTGTAATCTGCTTTTTTTCCTCTTAATGCATCACAGACAGTTTTCCATCCAGTCATCTCCTGATTCAAATAACATAACTCAATCCACTAGCACGTTATATATTTATATACATTCTCTCCAGAGTGTTTTGTAAGCATCAGGCTCCAAAGGAGGTGAGAGTTCCTTGTCCTTGTGGAATTATCTCACAATTGTGTTTGGTGTTGAAAGAATCCTGGCATCCAGGGACCCAGGGAGCCCAGGTGAGAATGTGTTTATTGATGCAGTTCTCTAGGCTCTAGCCCTTCCCCTCCCCTCATTTTGGTCTTAGCACCTCTTTCAGACCAAAAGGAAAGTATCAGCTCCTCCTTCCTGACTTTCATGTACATTTCAGTTTCTAGCCATGCATCTTGAATGCAGAGGCCTGTAATTTTCTTGGGTGGTTTCTAAACAGGCTACTTCTGGGAAGGAGTCAAATGGCTACATTTGTTTCCCAGTGTCACTTTTGTTTAAACTCCATTTATAAGCATGCCATGCTTATCAATTAGAAGTGCTGTTTCCATTCATAAAATGTATGAGCTGGTGGTACAATGGTTAGTTAACTAAAAAAATATGTAATCACTGCATAAAACATACAGTTTTAAATTAAGTTAGTTAGGATTTGGAATGGACCCAGTATTTTTCCTAATAAAATGTGTGTGTGTGTGTGTGTGTGTGTGTGTGTGTGTGTGTTGTGGGGAAAAGCTTATTACTGTAATGCCACAGCAGCATAATTGTTTACAGGAACATTACTTCCTAGTTAACGTGTCAGAAACTAGTGTATTTTTTAGTGTGCTATTATTGTTTGCAATTTATGTACTTGAGCAGGCAATCAAATGAGAAATCTATTCCCTTATTTAACTTTTTGCCCTAAATAAGAGAGGTTGTTGCTATAAAACTTGGCTTCAGCCAGGAGGATATATATATATATATATATATATATATATATATATATATATATATATATATCACTCTGAGAATCAACTGTGATTTAGTTACCAGGCCTACTCAATGTTTAGTATTTTAAAGGGTACTAAACGTGACAATATGTGTTTGAAAAGTTTGCCGTGTTCGTCCTTTGACAGAGCTAAATCTACAAATCATTAGGTTCAAAACTAAACTTAAAATAAAAGGTCATTGTTTTTTTTCTTTCCACCAAGCCAGCTAACCTCTAGTTGTAGCACAAGTATAAAACCATCTGCTTACCAGGAGACTGAGGAGCTCAAAATCCATTAACGCCATATGTATCAACAGAAGTGTGACTTTAGAGCCGCAAATGTTTTCAGTGTTTTTTTTTTCCTTCATTATTATCTGCCAGAAACTTAGTTGGAATGATTTCACTTTCCTTAAAATGCATTAA
>NW_017731366.1:7133462-7153367 GCF_001890085.2 Hipposideros armiger | reverse complement strand
CATGTGAATATCCAATTTTTCCAGCACCATTTATTGAAGAGACTATCTTTTCTCTGTTGAATATTCTTGTCTCTCTTGTCAAATATATTAGTTAACCATATATGCTTGGATTTATTTCTGGGCTCTTAATTCTGTTCCATTGGTCTGTTTGTCTGTTTTTATACTAATACCATACTGTTTCAATTACTATAACTCTATAGTATAGCTTGAAACCAGGAAGTGTTATGCCACCTGCTTTGTTCTTTTTTCTCAGGATTCGTTTGGCTATTCGGAGTATTTTGTGGTTCCATGTAAATTTTAAGAGTGGTTTTTTTTCTATTTTTGTAAAAAATACCATTGGAGTCTTGATAGGGGTTGCATTGAAACTATAGATGGTTTTTGGTAGTATTGACATTTTACAACACTAATTCTTCCAATCCTTGAATGCAGGACAGCTTTCCGTTTATTTGTGTCTTCAATTTCTTTCATCTATGTGTCGTAGTTTGCAGAATAAAGATGTTTCACTTCCTTGGTTAAATTTATTCTTAAGCATTCTATTGCCTTTAATGCTATTGTAAATGTTATCAATTTCTTTTTTTCAGACAATTTATTGTTAGTTTATAGAAATGCTACTATATATGATTTTCAGAGTATTCTTTCTTTTTTGATATTTTTGGAAGAGTTTGAGAAGGATTGATGAGATTTGAGAAGAGACTGAGAAAGATTTTTTGGAAGAGCTTGAGAAGACAACATATTTTGACTCAACTTTTAAAACTCAGCATAAAAAATTTCACTCACATACTCACTACCATGAACCTTGCAAATGTATTGTATAGACTAAGCTATTTAAATATGGGAGTGAAAGTGAAGGTCCTGATAATAACTAAAAATCTGACTTTCTCAAGTGTTAATGGCTGAAGAGGAAGGCAAAAATTAAGCCCCAGAGGAGATGGGTCAAGAGAAGAGAAGGGAGGGAAATTTTACTATGCATCTCCGAGGCAAATTGCTGCAGAAATTTAGTTATCATGGTTTTATGAGGAGAACTAATTAAATTAATTTGGAAACCTAAAATTAGGAGAAATCAAGCAGATCTACAAATTGTAGTAAAGTAACAGGCATAATAAGTGGGATACTGCAGGGCTCCATGCCATCTCTTTGGTATTAAAACGCCACTTAGGATAGGGTATAATTTCAACAAAATTTGAATCAAGGGCATGCATGGCTTAGGGAATTTTGTAGAGTGCATACAGACTTTTATTTTTAGATTGTTCATTTACATAGAGTTCCAATCTTTACTTGCTATTGGTGATCAGCCCACCAAGTAGCGCACCATGGAATGATAGGAAATAGTGGTTTCATTTGGAAACTGGGGGAGGGGGGGGTGTTGGTGTTGCATCATAAAAGCCTTTATTGTCCATGAGCAGGCAGAAAAAGAAATCTGAGTGATCGGGGAATCAGAGAGCTGGATACCAAAGTTAGATGATTCCTAAAGAATAGCTTTCACAGCTCTTCATTCTTCCACTGAAGATTCCAGGTAAAAAGGAAAATCTTAACAGACATAGGGGCCCTTTAAAACTATGGGACGAGGGGGCTGGGGGTGCTATGTGGAAGAAACACTGAATTCCAATGTTATAAGGCACCTGATCATTTTAGTCCCCTTCACTACAATTTTCTAAGAATAAGTGCTCTAGAGGACCACTTGCGGCTGTGTGGATGGTAGACATTCCTTGCATCAAGTGCTTTTCTACTAGTAGCAGGGTGACATGATTTGGGGGTTATTATTACACCAACCTCTCCAAACTATTTGCTTTAATTTATGAGATTTAAAGTACTTCTTTAATAGCTAACTATGCATATTCATTCATTCATTCATTCATTCATTTCTTTAATTGTTCTTTCATTCCATAACATCTATACATATCAGCAGGCACTTTATGTACCTAGTTCCAGCAAAATGGAAAAAAACAAAACAAAAATAAACAAAAAAAACCATGATGGGGTCCCAGTCCCCAGCTCATTTCACAGATAAAGATATTTATACATCATTATAACACAAGATACATTATAATTTTGTACAAATGCAGTGGGTCTCTCTCTCATCTTCCCTCTCTCTTTCCATGTGTGTATTTAAATATTCATAGTGTTTTATTATTGAAAATGAGTACTGGAATTGACATAATTAAGCTAGTGTTTGAGTGCTGACACCATCACTTACTTCTAGTCTTGTGACATTGCGATCTTGATAGAATTTAGCCTTCCTAAATCATTTCCCTTCTTAGAGCCTCAGTTTCCTCTTACTAGCCAATACTTACTGATAGTTTAGTATGAACAAGCTACCATTAAGTGTTTTATGTGTATTAATTATGCAGCCTTCACAGCAAACCTATGAAGTTGCTCATATAATCCTTACTTTACATATAAGAAAACTGGAATATAAATAGGCTAAATAACCCACCAAAGGGTTTTGAAAAATGTAAGCATACGGAGTAAAAAGCATAATTTTTAAAGTCTTTTAAATCCCAAACTGCATGGAGGAAACCATCTATCATCAGTGGTGTCCTGCGGTTCTTACTTAGCCCCACTCCTTGGGTAAGAGCTCATAGATTTCCTTCCCTTACTCAAAGTCTCTGAGGGTTGGGTAGGAATGGTCCTATTCCTGCCTCCAAGGGTGAGAAAACTGGTTGTACACCTGTTCTGGCCCAAAAGCAAAGTTAGTGGAGAACTAAAGTCAAATCCCCACATACCCTGTGAACTCCAGAATCCTGGGAATGCCTCAGCATGGAAAACACTATGAGCCCTGCTTTTCCCACCTGAAGTCTGTCATGAACCAGCTACTTGGCCTCAATTTTCTCCTCTATACTAGCCCCCGAGTTTCTTTTTCATTGATGGCCAGGAGTCAACAAAATTGTAGATCTATGTAAGGTTCTTTACCTGTAGGTTGTGTCCAGAAACATGGAGCACATGGACATACTCACTTTGAGGCAAGCAAGCATTGTCCTCACCATCCTCAGGCATGTCAGGAGGGAAGGGAAGGGAAGTTAGTATCTAGTGGGCATGACCCACAATCCCACCAATCTCATACCCCTCTGAAGCTGAGAGACATAACAATTCTGAAGCTGGTCCAGTGAATGAAATCATCTTACCGATAGCCATGGGATTACAAAGACCAGAACCCTGAAGCTACCTCAAAAGAAGACTGAAAGCCACCCTCTGAAGCTCAGTGGGTGTGCCGTGGCCCTGAGCCCTCAACCTGGACAGCACAGACACTACTTTGCCATGCAATTTAGTTAAAACTGACATCCACACTTCTATGTTAAAATGGAATTGATAATCACTTTAAGCTGTAAACCTCTACTAATTCAATCTTCTTAAAAAAAAAAAAAAAGCATTATTCAAATGGTGCTTTGTGACAAAACAAGCCAGAAGGAGCAGGGGTTTTCCTGGAATTTTCTTCCAAGCACTGGTTCCTTCTACATTTATACATCTATGATTCCATTACAACCACCTTTCCATTTGCACTCACTGCCCTCACTTTCCTCAGCACACTTTCCTCAGCACACTTCAACTTGAGTAGTAGGTTTCTCAGTCTCTGTGAAAGAGCAGTGTTGAAGGACAACAGCAGGGTGAAGCTGGTAGCCCTGAGTAGAAGGATACTGTTCACTCTGGAAACTGCCCTTGTACCAAGTGTACTTGTCCCCCAAAGCGATTGTATCAGTGGCGGGGCCTGAAGAGCCCATCGGTGGACTTACGAGTATATAGGCTGGAACTAGTGACGCCGAGAATATAGCACGCAGATCTGTTTTGCTTGTTTTGTTTAACCTGTAATGTTCCCTAGACCCTCTGCTACATTCCAGTCATCTGACTAAAGCAATATTTTCCTAACTTCATTTACTAGGATTTTAAGAAGCATGACCTCAAAGCTCTCAGATGAGGTTTCCTATATTTCATGGCTACTAGCTAATGGATTAAATATTATAACACATTTTTCTATTTTCCTTGCTATTTAGGCGAATTGCTCTAAAGAATTCCCTAGCCAAGGTTCTATCTTTGATCTGGCAAGGCTTCCCTCTGTCCCCGCCCACAGAGAACATCTGTATGCAACCTGTATGTTCCTGGTGCTGACAGTCCCACTTCTCCCCAAACTGTCACCATCTGGCCATCAGCTGCGCACTTCTGAGAGCCCACGCCTGTAAATGCCAGTCTTCTCCCTGGAAAGCTGCGAGCGTACTGTTTCTCCAGGACTCTAGCCCAGTGACTCAAGTGAGTCTGAAGTTGTTTTTCCCCTAGCACGCTCATTCTCCTAGCTTTTATAATAATTCTTCACATCCCTCAACAAAAACAATACAATTTCCTTTTAATTAGAGGAAATAGTTTTAATTTGTCATGCCACCAGATTCAAGATGCAATATACATTTGCCATGTGATTTGCTGTGTCACATCATGGAAATATAAATAAATTCTGCAAAGAATTATGACATATGTTCTTGGAAAGCAGTTCATTTCAACCATCTCTTTAACAACAAAAATCTGATAATATTGCTTGAATTAAACACTTTATTTTCTTCACTTGTAATATTTCAGAAGAATGTGCCTGCTACAAAAACATACTTTCTTTTGCAACTTTATAAAATTACTTTTTAAATTGTACATGGAAATTAAAATGTTATGTCTATCATCTCTGTATTAATTCAGCAACTATTTTTTTCCTAGGTAACAAGCATTTGGCTCAATTAATTAGTTGCTTTGAGAAATATTTATCAGTACTTCCATTAAATTAGATCAGCATCAAGAATACAGAGATTCTCAAGCTGAGGAAACTGCCAGGAAGCTGGCACGCTAGCTGTCGGGAAGAAAGAAAAACAAGTAACTTTCACTTCAGCTCAAAAAGTAGAACTACAGACACAAAAACCCTTCAGAGGATAGCACTTGATTTTTCAACCATTTTGGTTTCTCTTAAGGCAAGACTGGGTGATTTTGAATTCAAATTTATCAAAATAAGGGCCTTTTGTCCATAAATAAATAATTTTTAAAAAATCAAAACCTCTTTCTTGCCTTCCTGATAAATTTTATTTCAAAGTTTATTTTGTTTTTCATAATTATAGTAGATTTTCATCTAGGCAGAGGTTCTTAGCCTTTTGGGGAGGTCAATGAGAATGTATGTCAGAATTGGAATTATAGGGGCAGGTGTTTTACAATTTTTGTGTGACACCTGTACTCTAGTGTTCATAAACTTTAGTGTGGAGGTTTTGCAAAAACACAGACGAATGGGCCCATCCCAAGTTTCTGATTCAGGTAAGTCTGGGGTGAGGGGACTGAGAATCTACATTCTCAGGGTGACGCTGACGCTGCGGGTCTGGGGACCCAGCTTTGAGAACCACTGCTCTATCCCATCAGACTTTCAAGGAAGGAGGTGCATTTCATGAAATTTCCCCAATTGTTGTGATATATTCATTTAAAAAAAATTTTTTTTTATGGCACCAGATTCCACGGATGCAAAGCTACAGATTAGCCCTGATTCTTTACATACTATTGGTGATTTCTCTGCCTCTCTAATGATAAGATCCGTGAAGTTGTTCATTTACTTGTCTATCAGGGATTTATAAGGATAAGGATAAGCTTATAATAATGCTAACACTGCTAAAGAAGTTAACACGTGCCAGACACTGTTCTAAGCGCTTCATATACATATGTTAACTCATTTAATCTTCTCAACAATTCAATGAAGTAGGCATTATTATCATCTTCATCCTTTGAGAATAGAAACTGAGGCCCATTGAGGTCTAGAAGCTTGCTCCAGGATATGCACCTGGTGAGTGGTGGAGCCTAGGCAGCTGGCTTCACACCCATGCACCTCACCACAACCTATCCAGCTGCAGTCAGGAAAAGTTAAAAGCTGTTAGTGCATCCATCAGTAATTTTTTTTTTAATTTAAAAACCTTTCTGAGTTTCCACAAGGTTTTCCACAATTATACGATGTGCGTATCCTAAATTTAAAGAGTATCACCATTAAGCAAGAAGTATTATAGCTCATAAATTCCTAAATCTATCTCTTACTGACCATTGTTTTCACCAGTGTAAATCAAGAAGGGCTCCACTTCAGTTTATCGTATGATAGAGAGATTAGTGATTAGTGGGAAGGTAAACTATTCCATGAATTTGGAAAAGCAAAAGGAATGAAAAAATCCTGATACTCTTCAAGAGAGGTTATTAAAACTTAATCATGCAGGGTTAATTAGAGCGTGCATACCACTCCTGTGACACTGTTCAGATATGACCCAAGGCAAATTAAAGTTCTCTTCTCCTGTTTTCCTGTTTAAATAAATCCTCAAACAGGAAGATTCTAAAGACTAGCAATCGCATGTTTACTATTCAAGATATCCGAGGAAAAAAAGGGTCATATTAATCAATCCATAAGGGAAATATTCCATAATTCAATTTAAGGTGAATCCAAACTCTGAGTAAGATTTAAAAGGTTAAAGGTTAAAAACCAGTAACACTGAGTTTCTAATACTCAAATGCATTCCATCTCCCGTGGCTCCAGTGTGGGAACCTGAACACCCCTTCCCTCCCGCCTCAGCTACACACCTTGATGGTTCGACATATAGGGTCTAGTTGTAATCCAGGCCACAAGAGACTATGTCTTCAAAATAGTTTAACAAATGAAATTCCCCTTGGTTAAGTTGTTCCAAATTATGCTGTTCTAAAGCCCCAGTGTGTGAAGTTTCAGCTTAATTTTGATCTCCAGGCTAGAAAGGCTTAATTGAAATCAACAGAATATAACATATATATTTTTAAATAAATCCTTTAAAAACCCATGAGGTTTCCTGAGGAAGAGAGTTGTTATTTTTAATATTTAACATTTCTTTTTAATGATGATATCTTAGAGTTTAAAGACAAGGCACTCATTGAATTAATAAAATCATGAAGAGTTGCAACTACGAAATGTTATGTTTAAGTCCCTAAAAAAGTCAGGATCCTAGATTTTAGACCTGCTTTGGCCAGCTGTAGGTCATGTGACCTACTGCAAATAAGAACTCTTCAGGCTCTCAGTTTACACATCAGGAAGCGTGGAAAGCCAAATGTATGGACTATTACAGACAGAAGGACTATGAGGAACACCTAGTGGTTCCCAACCTGCTGTTCCTAGGCCAGCCACATTCATGATGCTTTTCAATGGCTGATAGACAATGAGCTATTTTTCTTACACGAGTTCCACCGGGACCCTGGAGGGGGACCAGATTACCAAGTTGCAAAGGGAAGAAAATAGTTGCACTATGAAAAAACAAACAAACAAAAAAACCTCACAAATTAACCACTTATAGAAATAATAGCCCTTCTCTATTCCCATGATAGTGCTAGATCTGACCTTGCTTTTGGGTTTCAACATCTTTGTTCTTTTTGATAGTTACTGGATGCTTGTAATCTTTCAATCACATAATGCAAATACAGGATGATGGCGCTGCAAAGAGAATGATTTGAATATCAAAAGATAAGGGAGTCTTTGGATCTGGACTATTTTGTACCCTTCTACCCACTCCCCCATCCTCATGATCCTTTTGCAAATTTGCAGAAAAAGTTAAATGTGAGATAAAGTCTTCTCAAAAAAATTACACCAAAATAAAATAAACGGCGTTCTTGTCATTCCCTTTTTTATTCTATGATACCTTTAGCTACAGGTATAATTGAAACAAAAATAAACTTATTTTCATAATTTTAAACTTCAGCTTTCATGGTAGCTTGACCTCTCTTTTACATGGACTCACTTTAAATGGCCCTTTTCTGGAACCAATTATCCTCATATAATCGACACTGCCTATATTTTAAAATGTCTGATGGAAATAATAAATTTTACCACAGTCAACCTATACAGGTTAACTAAAATATCAAATTTCTTTGGCTTCAGCCAAAAGTATATTCACACAGTGTGGTGATCCTGGATATCTTACATGGATCAGAAGCAGTGATTAATATGTTTCATTAATAAAAATCTGAGAAAGCATTTATTCATCATTAGATGCAGTTTGGTTAGCAAAATTTTCCAAATATAGGGCCCATAGGGAGTGAGTGAATAATAAAGGTCGTCCTTAATATGAATAAATTGAGATTCATCAAAATATACCAACCTTTAAATTTTGCAGAAGCAGAAACTGAGGCCAAATGAGGTTGCAACTTGCCAAAACCCCTTCCAACTCTGAATTTTTATTTGTCTAGTGAATCTATGGCACATTCCTAGGCCTTCCATATATTACAAGGTTTAATAAATCTCACTGGTGATAAATATATTCAACCTCAATTCCTCATGGTTCAACTAAAATCCATTTTCTCTGTAGGCAATTCCATTCCATCAGATCTTAGGAAAGTGACTGATTAATTAAAACAATACCATGGACTGTGATATAATGGGCTAATGTTTAGGCTTGGTTACCTTAGTGCAGTAATCTCTACTAGTAAACCATATCTATAAAAATATATGTAACGTATGCATGAAATCCCCCTCATAGAACATGTGGCTTTAAATAATGAGGGAAAAATTTGCCAAAAACATTTTGTGTTCTGCCAAACCCAGAACAAAATGGCTTACAAAATTTAACTAAGGCTAAAGCACTGGTTCTTGCTTTTCTTTTTTTTTCTCTGAAATCTTTGTCCTCCTTGAGGACAAAGCTTTTCTTAATTTATAATATTTAAAGTCTCAAGGCAACTTTTTGTCATTTTCCCTTGTTTTCTAGAAAGATAGCAAAGGCTTTTGAAAACTGAAGAATGAAGAAGATATTGAAATGATCTCATATTTAGTATTATTAAGGGTCTGTTTAGAATTGTATGATTAATATGATGAATATATTTGCTTTTTTGCTATGAGTCATCTTAACATTCCTACAGAAAATTAAAGATAAAAATTAAAGAAAGAAAATCCACTGAAATGCTACCCCAACTGACTTAAGCCACTTTGATCACACACAACTCTTGAAATCGATCTGTCCCCAAAAGACCTTGAGTGGGAAATGACTGGCTCCTCCCCAACAAACTGGCTACCAACTTATAATGAAAATAAGTCCCAGCCCCAATTTTGCCATACATATATTTATTTAACAAACTCTTATTAACAAACAGGTTCAAAAACAGTTCTTACAACCTGATCTGGAACCTTGAAGACAGGCCATCTCTCTGTTCTTTAGGTATTTTACATGAGAATTTGCTCGGAAGAGAGAGAAAACAATAATTCACAGGCAGGAGTCTGTCCTTTATAGTCTGTCGTGGACAGCCAGTAAATCGCAGAGCCAATGCATGGACACAAGATCATCTAGGAGTCCAGCCTCGGGTCCCCTCCTTCCTGGCACAATTTTCAGGATTGGCCAGATTCATACTAAAGTAGAACGTGTTTCTAAAATACCTTAGGGATACATGAATACTTTTAATGTCACCAATTATGGCCCATTTCTAACATTCCTCATGCCAATAAATAAACCATGAATTTCCCAGATGAAAACCACTTCTGACATTTAGCATGCTAATTATCCAAGTCTCAGGTGTTGAGATGCCGATAGCTAAAGCACTAGTACTAGTTACTTTTGAAAAATGACATTTTTCCTGATAAATTGCTTGCTGCCCATCTCCACAATCTCCATTAAGGCAATTGGCTGCCCCTTGGGTTGAAGCTGAAACTAACAGACAACATATATGAGAGTATACTATCTGTGCAGGAGCATTTTTAAAAAGATTACAGATTTCATAACCAAGCTTTGATTGTTATTATTATTAGACATTTTGAGATAGCATTTATAGCAGTAACCAGTGAAATAACAAAAAGAGAAATTCTGTTTAGGATTCTCTTTGCCTGCATTTCTAAAGTTATTGGGTGTTTTATTAGTTGGGAGAATTAATATTCATTTCGCTATATATACTTCATTTTACCATCAACCTATTCTTTGTTTTGTTTTTTTTAAATTGGGGATTCGGGGGAGGGGAACAGCATTGGGGAATTGGGGAAGGGGAACAGACAAGTTGCTGTCCTTTTGTTCTTCAGTCTAGTTGTGGAGGACGTCACTTCACTGNCAAAAAAATACTAGCAGGGGTGGGGGCTCAATACATAACAATATTGTTTTTTTTAAAGATTTTATTGGGGAATTGGGGGAGGGAAACAGCATTGGGGAATTGGGGAAGAGGGACAGACAAGTTGCTGTCCTTTTGTTCTTCAGTCTAGTTGTGGAGGACGTCACTTCACTGGCCCATGTTGGTATTATCATTGCGCTCTTCCCAGCTGAGACAGTTGCTCACAGGCCATTGGATGGCCACTCACAGCGACTCACGGCAGCTCACAAAAGTGCACACAGGCTGCCAGCCAGCCCCACTGCAGCCTATGACGTCGTCGGCGACTCACAGCAGCCCAGCTCCAGATTGACCTGTTGTTCAGCATCTTAGCTGTAGAGGGTGCAGCGTCACTGGCCATCTACGTGGGATCCGAACCAGGGCCCTGCTGCTCAGAGCTGGCGCCCCAAGCCAACTTTTAACCAACGTGCCACTCGGCCGGCCCTACCATCAACCTTTACCTCTATGAATTGGTAAATACTGTTCCTGGTAGAAATCTTGAATAGTTAATTTACTGCTATGTTAAACTTGGAGTTTATTATATTTTGCCTTAATTCCTGCTGATTTAAAGCACTCACAGCTAGAGATGGTTTTATAAACAGAATGGTCTTTAAAGGAAAAGGAATGTTACTGTGCTTTTTTCTTTCCCTTTTTAATGCTAGTTGCTAAGCATTAGAATTGTGAAAACTATTTTTAAATTTAAAAGCATTTTCATTATCTAGCTCTTGCAAATTCATATGTACACAGAGGCATCTCCTGAAATAGTGAACAGGCTTTGACACTGAGTTGAGATAAATAACCATTATGGCCAATCTTTTAAGGAAGCGTATTCCAAATTGGCATTTCAGAAAAACCAAGAGAGCCAGAAAGGGGTGATTTAAAAACTACTGTCCTGTAGTGTTAGGGGAAGTAAACTGACATTTTTTTGAATCATTATGTCAGGCACTGTGCCAAGTACTTTACATGCAATATTTTATTAGATACATTCACAGTCATTCTATTAGGGATGACAACAGTATAGAGTTGTTAAAAGAACAAGCTTCCAAGTCATGAGGAACTGGTGTTAAATCCCAGCCCCACCACACTCTCCTTGGGATCTCTGCCAAATTGTCTTCTTTCACCTCAGTTTCTTCATCAGTAAATAATACATTTATGAGAGAGAGAGAGAGAGAGAGAGAGAGAGAGAGAGAGAGAGGTTAATGACTGGCATATAGTCATCACTAAAAAAATATGTCAATTTTCTTATGTTTAGCATTTCAAACAAAGAAAACTATGTCTAGGGTAAGTTGTGTTCCCCCCAAATCATGTTGAAGCCCTAACCCTCAGTACCCCAGGATGTGACTGTATTAGAAGATAAGGCCTTTAGAGAGGTAATTAAGTTAAAAGGACACCTTTGGGGTGAGGCCTAATCCAGTCTGACCGGTGTCCTTATAAGAAGAGGAAATTTGGACACACAGCAACACCAAGGGCCCATGTGCGCACAGGGAAAAGGCGATGCGAGGACACAGTGAAAAAGTGGTCATCCTCAAGCCAAGGAGAGAGGCCTCGGAAGAAACCCAACCTGCTGACACTGACCTTGGACTTCAGTCTCCAGAACTGTGAGAAATAGATTTCTGTTGTTTAACCCACCCAGTCTGAGGTATTTTGTTGTGGCAGCCCTGGCTGACTAATACAAAATGTAAACATTAGTAATCCATGTGTGGGTACCAACATCAATTTAATTAAATATCTTTTAAATAAAATATTCCATTATCAAACAATTTCAATGTAGAAGTTAACATGAATTATCCTTTAAAAAAGAGTTTTTTTGCAAATAGCAGAATCAGCAAATGGGATATATTTTAAGGAGCCCATATAAAGTTTATGTAAATAGAAAAGCAGCAAATGAAATTTAACATGTCAGCATTTATCTATTGCATATGCATTTATCAGGAATCTATTGTGCATTCTGTGTCTAGCCCAGGTGATAGAAAGATAAATTTAACACAGTTCCTGCTCTTAAAGAGCTCAGAGGCAAACATAAATCATGCATTTTTGTAAAAACACACCAAACTATTCCAAAAGGTAGTGAGTTATGAGTTTTCTCATTTCCCAGAGGCATCAGGGGAAGGAAACTTGGGAGCCTGCATATATTCATACTGTTCCATGAAGGCATTGATGCTCTGAGCTGGTCTGGTCCACAAAGTTCAACAAGAATCCTGATAATATTAATCGAGGCATTAGAAACAAAACAGGGAGATACATCCTTGTAAAAAGCTACAGAATTTTTGCATTTTGTAGGTGCCGCTATTGCCTCTCCCTACAAATTATTTTTTAAAAACACATCCACTCTGCTCCATGTCTGCTCCTACCACCTGACCAAGCCCCTATGAGCTCCTGTCTGGACTGCAGCAGCTGTTGACGTCTCACCTTGCTTCTCTACAATCCATCCTTCAGAGAACAGCCAGGTGAATTTCTTAAGTCCTAAATCTGATCATGTCATTTCTGTGTATAAAATATGTATTAAAATGTCTTATTTTCAATTAAAAAAAAAATGAAGGTCCTTTACCTTTGCCTATAAGGCCCTATGTGGTCTAGCTCCGCCTACCTCTCTGATCGCATTTCCGATTGGTGTCTTGCATGCTCACGTCTCTCTGCTTTGTTAGCATGATCAGCTTCTCCCATTTCAAGGCGTTCACAGTAGATGTTCTTTTTTTTGCCTGGAATGCCCTGGAACATCCCAGATGCTGACACATTTGCCACCATCTTTGCATTTCAGCTTAAATATAATCTTCGAGACACCTCTTCTGAGAACACAATCTAATATTACCCGCCAGGTACTGTATATCAGGTTAGTTTATTGATGTCATGGCACTTCCTTTTAACTGATATTTCCTCATTTGTTTCTTGTCCACCCACTCCCAGCCCCTCAAGAATGTACATTCCCTGACAGTCATGACCTTGCTTGTCTTGTTCACGGGTCTATCCCAGCTCCCAAAGTGCCTACCCCCACAGTAGGCAGCGGGCAAACATGTTTTAATTAGGGTATTGATATAGAATGAAGCTTAGGTAGAGTCACAAAGGTATGATGATGTACTCTGAAAGGTACAAGCTGCCGTGGAATATAAACAACTTGGATACTTAAAGTAAGCTTAGTGTGAACATGGACTCGGAACTCTGTTCACACAATTGCAGTGTGTTAGGCTTAAGAGAAGCACCTCTTAAAAGTGGTATTATAGTTTTAAGACAAAAATAATGACTAATTAAAAAATGATGATACATTTACTCAGGAAGCAATCTGAGCACATAGATTCAAGTGATTATTTTCTCAGAGAACCCAGCACTTAGGATGATCTGTGCTGCCATTCAAAGTAAACATTGCAATGATTTAGGTGCTGGATTCCTTTGTTTTGCAAATAAATGCTTACTATGTACAGACCAGTGAAAGGACTCCAATCCTGAATTAAGTTTTAGGAAAAGTCAACCTGCAAAGTTCCTTGGTCCTTAAGAAGTACAGCTTATAGTAGAAGTAAGTGTACAAAGTTTTTGCTCCATTCATAAAAACGACTAGCTTGACAGATTTCTGAGTTGATCTGAATTGGATTAAAAGTAAGGCTTCATGAAAGTTTTCACATTTCAGGCATTTAATTGTTTAGCCATGGGGCAAAATGAAAACTCTTAAAAAGACTTATGTTAGGCTATAGAACTCTTAGCTTAACTTTGTCATAACAATTTAATTCTATAGTTACATCTTAGAGAATATAACTTAGAACAAAACAGTCAAAGTACATATCAGCAAGTTGGTTTTTATTCTCTTGTCTTTTTGGAAATTAAAAATTTGACAATGAACATGAATGGCAGTACTCCACAAGTGAGTGATTATCTGGATTTGAAAGTCTTCAAAGAAAATTAGTTCAGTTTAGTAATCCTTTACAAATTTTACCTCTGTTGCTGATAAAGGCTATTTCATTATATCTTTAAAAAATGTGCAGTTATTAAAGATCATTATCTTTTTTTTTACTTTCTATTCTCAGTGATGTTAAATATGCCACTTTAATTTAGTATATATGTACTAATCACCCTGATCCACCCTCTTCTGTTAATTAAACAATTCTTTTGATTTAGCACATTCTTTTACATTTTTATTAACTTGACAAACATTTTCTTAGACCTTATTTTGAACATGGCATTGCACTGTGTATTGATTTACTCATTTATTAATTCATCCACAACCTAACAAGAGTTTTGTTGTTGTTGTTCCAGACCCACTTCCAGATACTAAGGATAGATGAATAAAATATGACTCCATCTTTAAGTCATATGCAATCTAGAAAGAAATCTTATTTTCCCATTCATTTGGTTGGTTTTTTATTTCTTCATTTAATGGAAAATTTAAAGATTTTTAGCATGATTTATCATATATAAATTTATGATATCGAGGGATTCTTTTTTGTTTAGATATTTGATTTTCTCTCACTGTCATAGATATTAGAATATGGAAATTCTAATATTAACTCTGCTGTTTATAGATTGGTACAAGAAAATGGCTTTGTATTCTGAACTAAGAAGAGCCTCTTCTGTGGATGAGCAAAGGTGACTGAAATGTATGAAGGAATTGTGTTCTAATAAGTCATTTATAAGTTAGCGGTCTATGTCAGAACACCTTTCCCTATGGGTCTATATTGCATGCCCTCGTTTGACTCGAGGCTAGTTTCAAAGCCTACTTAACCCATAACGAAATTAAAATACATTACGAACAACACAGGCTTGAGTCTTGGCTCCTAGAGGCAGGAAGTCATTTGGAACAGAAGAAGGAAGAATACAAGCATTTCCCAACTTTCTAATCATAGGGCCTCCCTTAGGTGATATTTGGAGAGAAAAAAAAAAATAGAGCAGGGTTTTGCCAAGTTCAATGAGCATAAAAACACCTGAGGGTTTTGCTACAATGTAGAACCTACACTTCTAACAAGTTTCCAAGTGACACCATGGACCACCAGGGGCATGACCAGAGCTTAGTTTACCTCTTCTGGTCCTAAAACTTCTGTGTTTGCAGTCCCTCTGCCAGGCCCCCTTTTGTCAATTGTTCTCTCCATTATCTGTGACAACCTGCCACCCACTTCTTAAAATAACCCCTCTTCCCAACTAGCCACAAAATCCTCACCTCTACAGGGAAAGCTGGGTTCGGCTAGTGTGGAGGAGAGAGCTACCTAATTTAAGCTGCTTCATTTTTGTATGAATAATGTCACATTAACCCTAAACGTAGATTGATTTTTTTTTTTTTTAAAGGGAATGTCTTAGTGAAATGGGATTTCCAACTGAGGGGATTTGGAATGTTGTATGAAACTCAAAAGAAAACAACTCACACAGGATCCTGAGGGTGGGGTAGTTTTGAGGGAAGGCCTGCCCCAGAGTCCTGCTTGGAGGTGTGCCTCGGGGCTGAGGGCTCCAGAGTTATCCCTGCATCTTTCAGGTACTTCCATTTCTCTAATTCTGGATGGGCAAGCCCTTTGAGACAACAGGCTGATTCATGCATTATTAAGTACTACTTCAAACAACCAATGTTTGTCGAGCACCTTCTTTGTACAAGGGACTGTGATAAAGCTATTAGATGTGTATAAAGAAGTCTCAGGGAACTTATGGTTTAATAGGGCTACACTTTTACCTAATTCTTTCCTTAGAGAAAACTAAATGTTGCATCTGTCCTAGGTGAATCTCCTATTGTCTAATATACTTACACAGAGCCAGATTTGACCTTGAGAACGTCACCATTACTGGGGGCTTTTGTTTTCAAACCTCTAGAACCTTCCAACTCAAGCACTAGTTTTAATAATATCATTTCTATTTGATCTTTTTTTGTGTCTCCCGCTGACCTCTTCTGGTCTTTATAACACTTTTACCTTCATGGACCACAATCTACAATGTTACTTCCCTGTGCTCTTTTAGATTTATTTCTTCTTCACCACACCTGTCCTTACATTGTTCTGTATCAGCTCTGTGTCAATATCTGTAAGATCAAATTCCTTTAAAACTTCAAGTTCAAATTCATTTGGGTCAGAAATTAATAGCCTAATGTGGTCTACAGATAGCGTTTTTTTGTATTTGACCAGTACCGTATTAACTAATGAAGAAAAGTGATCATAAGAATGGGATTGAAGAGGAAGAGAAGGAAGAGAAGGGAAATTAGACTAGACTTAGTCATTGTCAAGTTTACAACATGCCACATGCCACACTGCTGACTGAAGTGTGGACTTTCTACCTGTTAAGTCCCGGCTAGGCCACCTCAAGGTGTTTCTGTTTCCTGTCCTCTGTGCTAACTGTGCTCTGTAGTATATGGGGATGGACCATAAATTAATTTATTCACCTACTTCTCTGACACTTTTTCAAAAAATTTCTGACATTGTCTCCCTCTGGTGCTATTATATATGTTATGTGTGTGATCTTTCAGCATATGGTTTTAAAATTTTATCCAGATAAGTATATTAGAAATCTCCAGAGAAACATATAGGGATATGTACAATAAGATATATACATATAAAGAAAAAGATTTATTTTAAGGAATTGACTCATGTGATTACGGAGGCTGGCAAGTTCAAGAACTGAAGGGTGGGCCATCAGGCTGAAGGCCTAAGGAAGAGTCAGTGTTGTAGTTCAAGGCCATTTTCTGACAGAAATTCCCTTTTGGTCAAGGTCAGTCATTTGTTCTATTAAGCCTGCAACTGATTGGAGGCCACCCGCGTTTTGGAGAGCAATATGCTTTACTTACAGTCCACCAATTTAAATGTACATCTCATCCCAAAACACCTTCACATCTGACCACACTAGTTGTGAACATTTTGTCTAACATGACTTCTAATTCTCACTATATGTGCCCATATAACCAGGAATTATCTACATTATGAGTGTGTGTGTGTGTGGGGGGCATAATGGAGGGGGAGACAGAGCAAGAGAGGTAATATAGTCATTTTTGGAGACATTAAAAATATTTCTTTCTTTTATAATGAAAGGGTTTTTTTTCCAGTCCCCTTTCTAAAAGTCTTTGTTATAGAAATACTAATACATTTAAATGATCTTTAAGCTCACATTTTGTGTCATAAAACTATAAAACATAATCCTTTAACAGAATCACTCATTTTCATTTTCTGTATTGAACTCCTTCTAACAATCTCTAATTCCTTTCATGTGAAGAAATTTGTGAGACATTTGTGCTGACTCTGGGTGGTCCCTTTGTTGTTCTGTATCCATTTTATTACTGATTTTGCCAATTAAAATTATTTAATCTTTAAACTTGCAAAAAGTGTGAGAAATCGCCAAGTTGACATCAAAACACAGATCAAAACTACAGACTAATTTACTTCTGTCTAAACTCAGAATGGGAATTGACATTAAGCTCAAAATAAAATTATCAGTGATTGTTGTTTTTTTAATATTCTCTGCTGGGATTTTCAGAATAAGATAATTTGGGTATAAAAAAAATCATTGCTCTGTGCATGTATCGGCTTATAAGAAATAGCTTATCACAAAGCTAGCGTTCAGTTTTTAAGTGCTGAAGAAGTTAGTAGACTGGGGACAAAGTCTATGTTTATCATATTCCTTTTGTACAATAAAACTTTGATCCATGAAATAATTAGGAAGCCTGTGCCTCACATACAGCTTAAGGGGTGATCATTACCCTATTAACAATGACCCTTCTGTTGTCATGCTGGTTTTATACACTGTATCTGAGTTCCAACAACTTTCCTTTACAGCATTATGGATGTAGTTTTGCTCAAATAAATTAATGTTTCTGTTTTGACTAATTCAATTGTTAAAAAATCAAGTTCACACCCTTTGGAGGGAGAGGGCACAGGGTAGAGCAAGTACGGGAGAAGCTTCAGAAATCCATCAAGAAACGAACATAGTGCGTGAAGACACGAGCACCAGTATTTCAAGTTTTATGAAAAAAAAAAATGCCTTGCCTAGAAATGACCTTGTTTTTCTGCCACCCCCCTGACCCTACTATTCTATTCAATCCTTGTGTTAAACCTTGATTATTTGCCTGAATTACACACACATTATAGAAATCAGTGCTAACATGTATAGAGATGTGTGGGTTTTACTAAAGTTTTCATAACAAAAGGTGTCATGAAAAACTCACATATTCATTTCCAGGAAGAAAAGCATGGCTACTTTTAAACTCATCTCTATTAATCATGTATTGAACAGTAATGGCTTGTTCATGTGCTTTTCCCTACTAGGCTGTAAACTTCTTGAAGGCAGGGCTAGGCCTGATTCATCGTTGCTGACAGAGGAGCTAGCTCATTATTAATTGGGCCTGGCACATGAAGTCGGTCTCAATGAGAGTAGCTGAATGAAGGTAAGCCAGGACTCCCTCCTAGTAATTAATGATAAATGGTTGAGTAATAAATAAGCATGAGAAAGAGGATGTCACCCTCAGGCTCAGTTTTTCTGGTTGGTTTTCATTAGCAGCGACATAACTGAGCAATTGTCCTGTTTTTGTTTTGTTTATTGTCAGAATGGCTGTTTGTACTTCAAAGGCAAACCACTCACGCTGGTGAATATCCCATCCCTCACACCTTTCCACTTCCCAACACTCTTCACCTCATTGGGATAAAACTTGAAAACTTCAAAAAGCAATGTGAAAAAAAAATAACCAGCAATGTTCACAGCCATCATACATACTATAAGCCCCATGTCAGAGTGCACAGTAAGCACGGTAATTAATTAAACATGATGAGTAGGGAAGTAGAAATTATACCCATTTTCAAAATAATAATTATATCTTCAAAGAATCCTTTCTTCCTATATCTTATAACTCCACTTTATATCAAGTTCATTAAGTGAAATTATTCTTCCCATATTAAAAATGGGTTGGAAAAAATTTCCTTATTTTCTGATGGGCCAAGTGTGTGCTGACTACTGTGTAAACACAGAACTGGAAATACTGATGTACCTGCAAAGATACGTTTAATAGTAAAACTTTAACATATTCCTTCTAATGAGGTTTTTTTGTTTGTTTGTTTTTAAGCTGAGCCATCCTGCCACCTGTTGGCAGCTCAGTGGCTGCTCAGCTCGGGCCGGGCATCGAACTGCTGTTGCTCAGAGCTCAAACTCTTGAGTGAGCGAGCTCTTAACCAACTGAGCCACTCGGCCAGCCCTCTAATGAGTTTTTTATTATATTAAAGTTTTCTCAATTTAACTACTTCTTAAATTCCATTGTAATTTATAGATTTTGTACAGTGAATACTTTGTTTTTGCCTGCTCAGCCTCCTCCTTTTAAAAACAGGAGAAATGAAATGCTTTATCAATATATTATCAGGGATTTAAAAGTGCAATTAATAATAACAATAATAGTAATAATAATAGCTTACACTTATAAAGGGCTTACTAGATGCTAGCACTAATATAAGTGCTTTACAAGCATCAACTCACTTATGTCTCAAAACATCTTTATAAGGTAGGTATTTTTATTATCCTTCTATTACTTATGATGACCTTTGAGGTATACAGATGTTAACTAACTTATCCAAAGTCACATCTAGTAAGTGGCTAATCCAGGGTTTGAACCCAAGCAATTTGTCTGCAAATTCTGTGTTCTTAACAACTAGGAACTATAAATTTAAAAGTAGACTATGTATTATAAATATCAGTCCTGTATAGACAGATTTTGTCTGTGTGGTTTACTTTTGAACACACTGTCTTACACAGTGGCTGGCACATAGTTTCATAAATGGTTATAAAATGAATACCAAGGGGGCCGGCCGAGTGGTGTGATGGTTAAGAACTGGCTTGGGATGCCAGAGGGCCCCGGTTCGAATCCCACATATGAGGGCCAGTGACACTGCCCTCCACAGCTAAGATGCTGAA